>NW_020884901.1:3306826-3413126 GCF_003945725.1 Corapipo altera | reverse complement strand
AAAAAAAAAGGGGAAAAAAAAAAAAAGAAGAAGCCAACCAGCCCACCCCACGCCACCAACCCGGCTGTCTCCGCTCCCCGCGGGCCGGCGGGGCCGGGCGCGGGGCGGCGCTGCTCGGCTCGGGCGGGCGCTGCGGGGCGGGCGCGGCGCTCCCGCTCCCCCCTGCGCGGGCCCCGGCGCGGAGCCGATCGCGCCCGGCGGAGCCCGAGCGGCGGAGTTACATTGTTGGAGTTTGCCACAACTCCGCGGCCTCCGCCGGTGCGGGGCCGCTGCGGGGCTGCAGCTTCCCCGCCGCCTCCTCCTCCTCCTCCTCCTCCTCCCCACCGTGGGTGTTTTTTTTTTTTTTTTCCCCCCCCCCCCCTCTCCCCCCCGCTCTGATTTCCCTCCCCTCCGCCCGCCCTGCCTGTGTGTTTTCGCCGCCGCGCTCGCCGAGCCCCTTGGCATGAGTTAAGCACCAGCCATGGACACCAAACACTTCCTGCCGCTGGGTGAGTTCTGTTCCGAGAGATTCTCCCTTCCTACCGCGGGGGGTGTGCGTGTTGGGGACGGGGGTGTGTGTGTGTGTGTTTAAATACGATAAAATCAGCTCCTGACCTGCCTCCCCCCACCCCGTTCTCCGCTGCCCCTTCCCGCGGCGCGCACCGGGGGGCGGCGGGCGGGGGATGCGCTCGCCCCTTCCCCGGGGAGCGAGTGCGGGGCCCGGCCCCGGCTCCAGCCCCTGCCCCCGGCCCCGCGTTCGAGTTGGTATTTTTGTTTTGTTTTGGTGGTTTGTTTTTTTTTGGTTTTTTTTTTTTTCCTCGCGGCTCAGCCCCGGGGATGGGGGGGGGAAAGGGGAGCTGGGCCGGACCGAGCCCCGCTGAGCCCCGGCCGGGCAGCGCCCGCGGCCCCAGCGGCGCTTTCCAACGGGGCAGCGGCAGCCGGGAGAGCCCCCTCCCCGCCCGGGGCCGGCTCTGCGCAGGGCTGGGGCAGCGCGCAGCCTTTGCTTCCCCCTCTCGCCTTCCCTCTCGGTTTATTTTTCTCTTTAATTTTTTTTTTTTTTTTTTTACTTTTTTCCTTTTTATTTTTCCCCCCCCTCCCTTTTCTCCCTCTCTCTCCGCGGCATCCGGGGCGCGCAGCCGGGCAGGGGGAGGCAGAGCCCGCGGGGACCCCGCACCGGCCCCTCCGCTCGCATCGCCCCTCGCTGACGGCGCCCAAACCCGCCGCGACTGGGACCCTCCTGCCTTTTTTCTTTTTTTTTTTTCTTTTTTTTTTTTTTTTAATCCCTCCCCGCCTTCCTTTTAGTTACATTTTAAAACCTATTTCCAGCTGGAGTTTGCCATCGTTTCGGTGACTGAGTCAAGTCCTGGCTTGTAAGGGCGAATGCCTCCTGCGTCTCGCTTCCAGGAGAAGTGATATTGCAGAGCTCAGTGATCAGGGTGGGGGGAAGAAAAGTTTGAGCGAAGTCGCCTGGCGCCAAGTCCGGGCGAGGGGGAAGAGGGACGAATCCTGCCATCCCTCTCCCTGCTCAGCACGGTGGCTCTCAGCCTCTGGCCGAGCGAGCCACGAGCAAGACCATCCTTCTGCCTTCTCTAGGCTTTAAATCTGTGCTCAGGCTCTCTAGTCTATGGTGGTGTGTTCTGTTTGTTTGTTTGTTTATTTGTTTTTTTTTTTTAAATTTTTTTTAGTTTTGTTTAAGAATTGCAGTTTCAGTTGTTCTTTTCTAAGAGCAGAATAAATATAAACACCAGCACAAGATCTCCGGCAGGCCTGGCCCCCAGGAGGGTTTCCAGGGCTGCAGTGATCTGGAGGCTTTAGCAGGGAGACCCCTGGCCCTGTGGGGTGACAGGGCTTTGTCTGGCATATTTGTGCCCCCAAAAATCACAGTTTCACAGTGCTCCCCATTGACTTGGCTGGGAGGTGGGAGATGCTGCTGGGTTGACTCACCCAGAGTTGCTGTTTGGGCCAAAAGCATCTCACCTGCAGTGGGTCCTGATTCCAAATCAAACTGGATCCAGTGCAGGTGTTGGGGCTCATCACTAACACCCACCCCAGCAGAAGGTGCCTCTCTTGCCACACTGAAGGGGGTGGCTGTTTGGAGGATTCACTTTCCTTTGAAGCTGTTGTGGAAGATGGTCCAAACCTCTGTTGATCCGGGCAGGATCAGACCCCTGTGTGTGTACCCGCATTTTCTGTCGGTCCTGAGCCCTCCTGTTATGCTGCAGATGCTAAATAATATGTTGTGTTATTAGTCAGGTTGGCTTTGAGGGGGAAGGTGGGGAGCATGTGTCACTGCTGGCTCAGGTAAGGGTTTTCGTGCTTGTGCAGATGGAAAACAACTGATTTATCTTCTCATTTATAAATATGTGTACGGTGGGGAGAGGGTGGGTCTGTGCCACACACTGTGCAGCTCACCAGGAGCATCCAGAGGGAAAACAAGGCAGCCCAGGAGAGTGGGGCTGGGCGGGTTATAACTTTCCATCGCTGGCTCAGGAGAAAATCCAGCTGTCTGTGTGGGGTGTGTGGTCTGGGTTTGTGTCCACTGCGTGTTGTGCTGCTCTGGAAGAGACTCCTAAACTTTATCCACTGGTCTTTGGTCACTGATTGCAGACAAAAATCACTTTGGTTGTAAGGACAATGGGTTCTGCAGGGTTTGGAGGGGGAGATCTTGTTTCTGCTCTGGGCAGTGGAGGCAGGTTGGGTCTAAAAGCTTGTGAGCAGTTTGTGGGATTGAGGGGAGCCTCGAGGAATGTGATCAGAGACCTTCCCAGTGAAACCTAAGCAGAGCTGGAAGGGCCATGGGGTCTTGGTGCTTTTTGGAGGTGGGATGGTCCAAAACCTGCCAGGCCCTGACTTTGCAGAGTGCTGGGGTGTTTCACCAACCCCATGCCCTGGTTGGGAGCTGGCATTGCCAAGCCGAGGGGAGAAAAATAGCCAAGCTTGTGCAGTGTGTTTCCCTGCACACCAGTACAGGCCTGAGCTGGGGAACAGGAACAACTGGGCCAAAATCCAACTCTGTTACTGTGCCCCATCAAAATCTCATCTCAGTGTGGCCTGAGAAGGCCAACCTGGTGAGGTTCCTGGCCAAGTCCTGCCCGTGGTTAGACTCAGATAACTGTGCTGATGTCATAGGTGGAAGCGTGGCCAACGCTGGGCACTTTTAATAGTAGTATCTCATTTTCCTGCTCCTCTGGAGAGCTTCTGGCAGATGCCAGCCAGAGGCTCCCCGTGAGGACAGCATGTCCCTGGGCATCTCCCAGGCTGGCTGCTGTCCCACTACCAGGACAACTTGCAGCCTGGTTGTGGGGTCTGTGAATGCAGATACCACCACAGCCCTGGTGGGGCTCATAAACACCTCAGGGTGCAGCAGATGCTGCCTTGGAGCTGCCTGGAACTACAGATCTGCCTTGACTGAGCTTAGCATCATCAGGGGTGTCCTGCTTTTGTTCTTCTGGGGGGGATGTATTGTGCTCTGTCTCCAGGAGGTGGAAAATCAAGAAAAATCTGTCATGCAAGTGCTTGTAAGGCTGCAGGGATCCCCCTCTGCAGCCTGGTGGGGTCTGTGTGCTGAGGTCAGGCTTTGGGGGCTGATGTGCAAACCAAGGGACTTGGTTCTTCAGGTGGCTGCTTGTTCCTGAGGCTCTGACTGTAGCAATCCTCTTATTGCTTTGTTTTCTTCTTTCCCATTCCCTTAAGAAGGTGGTACCTCCTGGGGAGGAAAAAGGAGGGTGGGGGGGTGGGCTCGGGGAGCCCTCCCTTGAGGCTCAGCTCTGTGGGGGAAGAAACAGTTAATGGGTGTCCGAGGCTGGTGCTTCCCTCCCGGAGGTCAGTTCACCGGGTTGTAACCTCTTCCAGTCCATCTTCCCAGCCCTGCAGCCGTGCCAGGGGCGGCTGCAGCTGCTCAGGATGTGGGGTGAGAACTGGCCGTGCCGGGGCGGGAACGCCTCCGAGGAAAACAGCAAAAACAACCCCCCCCACCCCCCGTGTCCAGCTTGGGAGGGGACAGCCCGGAGTGTGGGGGCTGCTTTGGGTGGAAGAGAGCGAGGGAGTGTGAGTGTCCATCAGACACCTCCATCCTGCATCCCACGTGTCCGGGGCGAGCCTGGATGCTGCGTGGAACCCAAGGCACATCAATGGGAGCCTCTGTCTGGGTTGAGATCTCCTCACCACGATCCTCATTTCTGCTCCGTGGAGCCTCAGAAATTTACAGCTGATGGGAAAATCCGTAGGGAGGAAAACTTCTGTAAGATGTAAGGAGGGTTGTGGTTTTTCTGAGCACCCTGGTGAGGAAGGAGGAATCCTCTGCCCCACGTCTGGAAGATGCTGGTTGGCTCTGTGGGGCTGTTGGGCTAAAGCAGGGCCTCAAAAGATAAAGTCTAGTTGTGTCCTGGTCTCTCTTGCTGAAGCCTTGTGTAGGGCTTGACCTCTCCCAGTTGACATATGCAAAACGAGCTGGGAAGGAATTTCTGCCTTTTTCAGAATCTGGGCTGTGACAGTGAAATAAATCCTCCAAGCGTCCCTGAGTTTACTCCACGTCATCCTGCTGGGTTGGGGAGAGCATTTGTGTTTCTCAAATTTAGGGCATTTTATTTATTTAAATGAGAACGGGGGAGAAAGCCGCAGAATTTGAGTTATTCATTGCAAATATTATTATTGGCATTTTGCTCCTGTTGAGAAAAAAAAAAATCAAGGGGGCAATCAAAACATTTCACTGGAAAATACACCCTGGCTTCGTCCCACTCACATCTTGGAGGCGAAAATAAATATTTATTGAGAAATGGGTTAAAAACCTTTTCGTTGGAGCATTGTTTTCTGGGAGCAGGGGTGGATTGCCATATGCCAGAGCCCTGCCACCCAGCTGAATTTTGATTTTTTTTTTTTAGTTTTTTTTGCAGGATGGTTGAGAAAAGAAACAAACTGAGGAACTGTGGGTGCTGGGGGCAAGGGCAGGGTGTTCTTGGGTCCTGCCTCATCCACAGGGTGCTTGTTCCTGTGAGCATCCTGATGCCTTTGGGGGGGATTGTGTGTGCTCAGGGTGTTCCCCAAGGCTCTTGGCTGCCTGAAATCACCATAAATATCCTGTGAGCCCACTGTGCTGACAGCAAGAGATGGTGGCCCTTGGCAGGGGGATTAACTGAGAGGACGGTGATGGAGCAAGGATGCCAAGGGACTCCCTGTGCCCCGTCTGGGCTCCTCTCCATGGAGCTGTGCTGCTGGTGACAACCAAATCCGGGGATACCTCAAATCACTGCGGGCCAAGTATTGCAGAGACCTTCCCTGCAAGCTGGGTAACTTAATTGGGCTCTAATTAATGCTGTTCTCTGGCTCTGATTCCCAGTGTCAGAGCCACAATCGCCTCCCTTGGCGGGTGAAGGAGCTGGGTCTCTCCTTGCTCCAACCCCCAGAGTGGAGGGATGCTCCGTGGAGTGGAGGGATACTCCGTGGAGTGGAGGGATGCTCCGTGGAGTGGAGGGATGCTCAGCAGAGCAAGCATGCTGCTGGAGCAGGATCCACCCCAGCACTTCCATAATTGCTTCCTTAAAGGCCCAGGTGGGCCCTCCAAGCCAGTGGAGCTACAAAGCAATAGGGGAGGCAGCCTGGGTGGTTTTATTTTAATTGATTTTGTCAGGAGTTGCTGTATTTTATTACATTTAAAGACTAGACTCTGGAATAACTTTGAACGTTTGACACGCACACAAAAAGCAGCTTTCTGACATTTTCCTCTTTGCTTGTCTTTTATTTTATTTCTCCCCTCTCCTCCTCCTCAAAGGAAAGCGTGTGCCTGGAGGGAGGACAGAGGAGGAGGAGGGAGGAGCGGTTGTGTCTCTCCAAAGGCTGCTCGAACATCAAGGCAGCGCAAAGCAGATGAAATAATATTGCAAATAAGGATTTAAAAAACCCTACAGAAGGATCCCCGCACATGCCAGCCAGCTCAAACTGCCAGAAGATTTTCAGACAGAAGCAATTTAGCCTGGGAAAATGCTCTATTGTTGAGATGGAAACTGGCTGCGAGAACTTGCCTTTTCTGACAACGTTTGGCTTAGAAAAAGCAAAGCAAAGTCAAGGAAACAACCTGAGTTTTTATTTAGAGAAGAAGGAGCTTTTCAAAATGGAGGGTGTTTTCCGAGATAAACAGGGAACAATTCCCTTACAAGAAAGGGCTCAAATTAAGCCCAAATGCAGCTCCTCTCCTTTGAAATTTTGTTTAACATGGAGTTAAAAAATAATCCTGTTCAAACAGACCATTCGTAAGCATGAAATGGTTGGGCTTTTTCCTTTTTTTTTTTTTTCCCCCCCCTCTCCCTTTTCTTTTATTATGATCTACAATAAAAGTTTCAAGGCTTGCACCTTGGGGCTGTAATTCTGGTGGCAGCCGTGCCTGTGCCAGCTCCTGCCTCTCTGGACATCAGGAGGGGACGGATCTCGCCTTCAAAAGTCCTTGTCTGCCCAGATGAGGCAGATCCAGGGTGGGAAACTGAGGCACGTGGGTGCATCTGAGCTGGGAACGGGGCCCGGAGCGAGGGCGTGGGGTGGTTGTGAAACCTCGGCTGGGACGGCGGCTTCCAGCCCCACAGAGCTGATCCATCTGGGATCTCGGCTCCATAGGGCTCTCCTGGGCTCTTGAGGGTCCCAGATCCTTGGCCTGGGAGCCAAAAAAAGCTCACAGGTGGGGTTTGTGTGCGAGCCGGGTGCTCCCAAAGCTGCAGGCGAGGAAGAAACTTCCTAAATATTTGGTTTATTAAGCGTCAGGATGAGGGCTGGAATCCCCTTCTGCTCTAGCAGGAGATCATCCCTCTCATCGTGGTCATTGTTCCTTCTTTCAGACTCCTGGGGGATTTGATTTCTTTGTTAATCTCAGTTTTGATGGGCCATGAGTGGAGGTTGGTGGTAAATTTGGGTTTGGGTTTTGTCTGAACCCTAAGCCTCTCCCCAAGTTGCATCAGCTGCGGAATTGCTGCAGAGCCAAGAGATAAAAGGGGCAATACTGGGGACCAATAAAATGGTAATGGGATTCCCAGCTGGTCGTTACTTTCCATGGTTCTCCGTGGGTCACTCTTTTGTGAAGTTTTGGCTTTCTTCAGCTTTACAGACTTTAAAAAAAAAAAAAAAGAAGAAATTAGGGGAGGGGGAGCTGAGGGCAGCCCTGGAGCCCCCTGAGATTTACAGCCCCCTCAGCTCCCGGAGCAGATCCTTTGTGCTGCCAGGAGCGGGTTAGGGAGGGATGCCCTGTCTCGTTTCAGCTGGGCGGGAAGGCAGAAACGTTTGATTATTGTTTTTCCATTTCTGGCTGACAAGGGAGGGCTGGAAAGTTGTTTTCCTTCTTTATATTTTCTTTTTTTGTTTGTTTGTTTGTTTTTTGTTGTTTTTTTTTTTTTTGCTGTGAACTCTGTGGGCTGCTGCGAGACAATTTCGTTGTGGGCAGCGCGTCTCCTACGTGCCCATTATGGAGTCGCAGTGAGGCAACGGCGGCGGTGAGGCAAGAGCGGAAGGAGAAGTAGAGGGAGTGAGCTTCCAGCCAAAATCCACCCCGGGACACCGAGGTGGTGAAGCAGGGACACAGGGTTGCCACGGGATGGGATGGAGGAGGCGAGGTGGTGAGTGGTGGCAGAGGCGTGAAGGGAAATAGAGAGGAGCTGAGCCAGGGAGAGGCAAGAACACAGTTTGGGGCATCACCACCGAGCTGAGGGAGTTGTTTTGGTTGCTCCTGGGGGTTAAAGGGATGGGTGAGAACTGTTTTCCAGTGTTGCAGCTTCCCTACTCTGCTCCTGAGGACCCATGTGTAAGTTGAGGCTCTTGGAAAAGGAGGATAAAAGAATGAGAGACCCCCTTTCCACTTTGACCAACTTTGCCAGACTAAACTGGACTCCCCTTCTGCCCCCACCTCCCTTTTTTTGCTGCCCCGTTTTTGTGAGAGGAGTGACTTTATCAGGCCTGGGAAGGCTTGGGCTCTGCCTGCTGTGGAGGAGCTGTGGTCTCTAACAGGGTGGAGCAGGCGGCAGATAACAGCGTATCAGTGGCAGGTCGTGCAGGGGATGCTCGTGGGCACCGTGATGGGGAGATGCACGGCCCCACATTGCAGTGTTGGGGCTGCTTCTAGAGACCCCTCGCTCCCTACAGCTGCCCTGACCCACATTGTGGTGCTGCTGCAGCCTGGGGGGATGCTTGGTGTGGGGCCAGGGGTGTGGGACAGAAGTGGCCGTACCAAAAGAGCAGGGGGTACCCAAACCCTGTGAGGGCCCAGGTGACTTCAGCAAGTTGAAGGGCGCTGTCTCAGGGAGCTCTGCACCTGCGTGACCAACCCTCCCTGCTGACCTGCACTTGGTCAAGTGTGACTTTCAATTGATCATAAAAATCCAGTGTGATTCACAGCATTTCTGCCCTCCAGCCTGCCGGGCTCCGTCTCTCCGCATTCACGTAGCGTGAGAGAGCAGATTGCCCTCCAGTTCATCCTCCTCATCCTTAATGGGGAGCTGTTGCTTACTGGGACTGCTCCCCTCACACACTCCTTGAATTATAATGTCTTAAAGATGTGGCTTAGCATTTTAATTTAATTTTTTCTTTTTTTTTTTTTTAAATTTATTAAGAAAACTCGTCTCAGTGCGAGCTCCCAAACATCAGGGTGGGGAGAGAGGGAGGTGCATCCCTGCTCCATCCCAGTGCAGACTCGTGTGCGTGCGTGTGCGTGTGGCTCACAGACAGTGAAATTGCACCCTAGAGTTATAAAGCAATTGTCTAGCTCAGCAGCAGAATGAGCATGAAATGGTGCAGAAAGCAACTAAATAAAATTGGGTAAGGCAGATGCATGAAAATAATGACATCTCTATCCTGTAGTCGGGCACGCTTGCTCTTCCTCACACACGCAGATAAACTTTTATAACAGACTTTGCATTTATTTTCCCAGGAAACTCTTCTGCTGTGGAGATGTGTGTTGGTGTGGTTGTGAGCCCCTGCACCCCCTCTCCCCATGTTTCTGGGGCTGTCGTGCCGTGCATCGCTGCCCCTCTCCTCCCATTCCTCCCTCCTTGTCCCCTCTTTCCCCTGTTTTTGTTTTCAGAGAGGGATTTTTATGCTCAGTCAAACACCAAAACGATAACCTTTGCGACTTCATTTCCTTTCGGCTGCTGTGGCTGTGCCGGGCTGGGGAAGCCCTGTGAGCTGGTGGCTCTCAGGGTGACCTCCCACGTCCCATGCAGATGGGATGAAAAGATGCTTTCCTGGCTTGCTCCTGCTTTGGAGTTTTCTCCTTTTTCCTCCCTGGATGGTGTAGCTGTAGTGGGCTGTAGTGTGGAGCTTTAGGACACAAGAGCAGGGATGGAAAGCAGGGTTGGTGCACTGGCTGTGTGACTCCAGGGTGACACCAGGGCCACCTGCTCCTGCCCTCTGTATTTATCCAACTACACAGATTAAAAATTCCCCCAGTTGGGGCCTGGAAAATTGACTTTAGCTGTGATTCGTCCCCAGACACCATCCCCAGGGTTTTCCCTGGGCTCTGTGCTGCTGTCCCTGCTGTGACACTGCCTTGGAGTTGTTGGCCTCAACAGAGGCATGTTCCCCCCCCTCTGTTCCTGGAAGCTGATACTTTTCTCAATGGTCCAATGTTTTGCTCCTTTTGTGCCAGGATTCCCGTTGAGACTGGGAACAAGCTCCTCATCTTCCCCCTCAAGAGGCCCTTTAGGTGACATTAAGACTATGTCCCTGCTGTCCTCATGCCCTCCTGTCTCCAAAGATATCTTTGGGCACTGCTCCATGTGCTCGTGGTGCTGGGGATGCCTTTGCTCAGTGGGGTGCTGCCTGCTGCATCCTGCCAGGATGCATTGGAAGGCTCAGAACTGAGCTGATTGTGGATCCTTTCCTTCTCTGCAAAGAAAATTCAGCCCTGGGCTGTGCTGGAGCCTGGGGCTCCCTACCCAGTGCCTTTGCAGCAAAATCTCCATCTCTGGCTTTCCTTTGCCAGGATGTGTCCCTGGGGTCCCAGATTAGCTGCTCCAGTGCCCCTCCATCACACGCAGACCAGCGTGGATCCCATGGGTGGTTGGGAGCTGCGTGTTGGCTGCTCAGCCCCGAAGCACAACAGTGTGGGACGTGGCGTGTTCCCCTCCTCCTGCAATAACCCAGCTCCTCTGGAGTGAGGCAGAGGAGGAGGAGGAAGAGGAGGCTTCCCTGCAGGGATTGCTCTGGCTCTAGGGCAGCAGGATGCCAATGCTCTACCAGCATTTTTGCTGGTGTGGGGCCACAGCACCGGAGTGGGGAGCAGGGAAACGCACACGTGCAAAAATCAGTGTGAAAGCACAAATCGGGCCAAGAGTGAAAGGTTAAAGAAATCCAGAGGAAGCGGAGTGATGTGCGTGATAGAAAGGGGTTTCCTGTACCTACAGAGGCCACCCAGGCTCCCTTCCTGCCGAGGTAAACGTGCTAAACCCAAAACTTTCTGCTCCCCTAAGCAAATTGCGGTCTGCTCTTCGGGCATGCTGCGAGCAAGCCGTGCCAGCCGCGGTGTTAATGCCTCCTGCTTTACAGTCTGCTCTCCCCAGACGCTGCCGTGGTATTTATGGGATGATCAGGCAGATCCTGGGCAGCACCACAATCCTGCAGAGGGAACAAGACTCGGGAAGGGTTTTCTGCAAGTGAGCTGTGCCCTGTGCTCCTCATCAGGGACCTGACATCAGAGGGGCTCCAGGAAGAGTTAAGGCTCCTGGGACAATTACCTGCAGGCCTCTATTTAAGCACTTAGGAAGGCTTAGCTGATCCCAGCTGGAGATAGGCCTGGCCCCAGGCCAGCGGATACCTGTTGTGTGCAAATGTCTGAGACTTTAAACAACAGTTCAAAGCTGGGGCTTGCTGGGAGCGGGGCCCCCAGTTGTGCTGAGGGGGGGGGCTCTGCTCACCTGCTGTGGGTGTTGTGGGGCTGATATGGTGCTTCAGAGACACACAGTGAGGCAGCACCCTGCCAGCAGGTTTCTCTGCTGCTTATAGTGTTGGGAGACACAGATTTAGTTAGTTAAGGGTTTTTTGCCTGTGTTTGGGGTTGTGTTTTGGTGGCAGTGCTGCCGTGTCCCCCAGCTCTGGGGCTTTGCCTTGGAGCCCCAGCGTAGTTGTACCTTGGGGTGTCACCCTCCTCTCGGGTGGGGGGAAAACCAGCATTCCCTTCTGGCAAGTCGCTCCCTCTTCGTGCCTCACCTGTGGGGCAGGTTTAGGCTGTGGAAATCAGAGGCCGTCGGTCACCGTGGGCTTTGTTTAGCTTGGGTGCTCCCTCTTCCCATCTTGTTTTTCCTCCTGCGCCGGGATCGCCGAGGGGTGTTCGGCGCCGCTCCCTGCAGCACCCAGGCGCTCCTCTGCTTGTCCCGGTGTTGTGCCGTGGGAGTCGAGGCTGGGCGGGCATGGAAAACCACGTCTGGCTTCTCCAGCGAGGTTTCACGGCCTCTAGGTGTGCGCAGGAAATGTTGCAGGGCAGGGATTTCTTGCAGCGAGCCCTGGGTGGCAGATAACAGCGCGGTGCCCATCTGGAGCCCCCACCTACGCACACGGGGAGGCTCCACCTCTCCCGGCGCCTTCCCAAAACCCTGCGGCAGCACAGGGGCTGTGGGGCTGATCCAGGAACCCTCTAGGTCTCTTTCTTGGAGCAGCTGCCCTCACCCTTGGATGCTGTCCCGGCTGTGTAAGGTGCAGCCCACCCTGGGGTCACAGTTTGGTGCAGTTCAGCAGCACTCCAGGAATGGCACCCGGTGTTGGGGGAGCTGAAAAACTGTTCTCAGGGATGCACAAGCAGGCACACCTCAGGATACAGCCTGGGAAGCAGTGGCATGGAGGGCGAAGCTCATCCCGGCTCATCTCTGAGAGCAGAGGGATGCCTCAGTCCTGACCAAAATGTGGGGACCCCAAAGCAGCCCTTTGGAGGGAGGAGAGCACATGTTGGGGCAGAGAAGTGCCTGTGCTGGGTTGGGGTATGAGTTGGGGTCCTTGGAGCCCGTGCTGGGTAGGAAGGGGTGAGCGTGGGGCTGGGTGCAGGGATGTGCCCGCAGGGTGGGAGCAGCCGGTCCTGCCAGTTCTCCCGGGCTCTGGGAAGTCCCTCGAGCTGCAGTCAAGGCCGAGGTGAGAGCTGATCCCAGGTCCTTCTCTGCCACCAGTTCCCAGGGCTCTTCCTTGGCCACTCCTGATGGCTCATTTGTAAGTCTTTGGGAGCACAGACTGGGAAAGCACCCAGGGAGTCTGGCCCTGGCTGGGAGTAAAAGCTGTCTTTTACAGAAGGGAAGGCAGAGCCAGTGCACTCCCTAATTGAATGCACCTTTAGAAATTAATAAGGTAGAACTGACTCTACTAAAAAAAAACAAAAAACAAACCAAAACACCAAGCCCAATGCACTGAGCTGCCCTGTAATTGTCAGTGTGGAAATCACGGGCACATGAGGACTTGCAAGCGAGTGATTAAATCCACAGCCTGGTTTCAAAAGCAGAAGAAATGGGCCTCCCAGTGCTACCTGGCCCTGCACCAGTGCTGGGGGTCCCATGGACCCTTTGACATAGGAGCCTGTTTTTGGGGTGGTTTGACTGGACCCCGGCGGGATCGGCAGCTCAGCATTGATTTCATCGAGCGGGTTCAAGATCACGTCAGCTTAACTAAGGACTGAGATTGACCCACTGTGATTTACTGACTTTATTATTAAGACAATGATGGGGCTGGGCTGGAGGAGAGGAAGCTCAGCATTCCCATCTTTGCAGGGTGGGATGGATTCAGGCAGCACTGACACCTTTCCCAATTTTTCCGTCCTTTTTGCTTTGAAGAGGTAAAATCCTGAATGTACCTTGAGGAGGGTGCATTGAGGAGAAGGACTTTCCATCCCAGCTCTTGGCCCTGTCAGTAGCTGCAGCAGAAGAACATTATAAGGAGCTATTCATCATTGCAATTATTTTATTAAGGGTACACTGTGTGCTTGGGAGCTGGAAGAGATGGAGCTTTGGGATGTTTTCAGCATTATAAATACTGGTTGGTTACATCACCCAGCTTTTAAAAATGGTATGTGTTGTCCTGGTGAAAGAGGATTTGCAGACAACCTTGAAGAGGGGAGCCAGGTGGCTGTTCCCAGCAGGGAGAGCAGCTTCTGTCTTTGCATTTCCCTTGGGACCAACAGGGAGAGAAATCTCTGGGCTCTGCCTGGGGGGAATTTGTGTAGGGGTGCCCATTATGGGCTGGAGGTTGTTGGAAAGGGCTCCTTGGGAGCAGCCATGTCATTCTCACAGGAGATGGGTGAGCTCCTCTGTCTCAAACACGGAGCCCCATAGCACAGCGCCGTGCCCTGCTCTGGGAATGCTCCGTGCAGCCTCTCGCTACCAAACCCCAAAATGCTGCTCTGAGGGCTGTTCTGCATTTTTCTGTCCTGTGTGGGGCCCTGGGTGTTTTTCAGGGGTTGCCCACCCCGGTGCCAACCCAGCCTGCTGTGGCAGGGTGGCTGGTGGCAGGTCCCTCAGGCTGCACCTCCCCGTGTGTTATCGCAGCGGCGCTCGGGGTAAAGTCCACCATGGGAAAATGCCCAGTGGACTTTTAACTGGAGTCCTCAGGAGAGCCCAGCTTAAAAACCTTTAACTGTTTCCTGACAATCTCTGCTGGAAAATAAAGACAGAATGGGGGCAAGGGTGGGCTGCCTGCCCGGGGTCAGGTCGCTGCAGTGGGGGCCCACTGGTGGCAGTGCTGGGGTGGTGACAGGGACAGTGCCAGCTGATCCTGGGGACATCACTGCACATGTCCACCCCTCCACTGGCTTTGCTGTCATACTCTCGGCTCTTGGCCCATCTGTGGCCCCCCCAGAATCCATCTCTGGGCATGCAGGGGCTGCACCAGGGACATGGGATGGTCCTTGGGACACAGTGTGTGTCCCTGCCCTCCTCCCTGTGCTCTCCCTCCCACTGCGTGGCCTGAAAGGATGAACCCTGTGTGTGAGGAGGGATGGGCATCACTCTGCAGCATCCATATCAATGGGAAGCTGCATCTGGAGGTTGAAAGGGGACTTGGCACTGCCTTTTTTGCTGTCCCATATGCTGATTTTGCCTCCTGCTTCAGGCCCCTGAGTGCCCAGGGAGGTTTATTTCAGCATCTTCATCCTTATCCCATTTGCCTTTTCCTTCGCTTTTGTCTTGCAGATTTTTTTTTTCCCCTTGCAAGTTGTGACTCTTGTTTACTCTGGGTGGGTCTGTGAGCACTGAGTGTGTTCCCCACTGCCAGCCCAGTGCTCGAGTGGTGCCTGTGCTGGTGACACCAGCAAAACCAAACAGCCACCTCTGCGTCACGGGGCGATCGATCCGCAGCAGGGACGAGGCCAGGGCGTGCTCCCAAAAGGGATTTACGGAGGGAAATTCGTGCAGTGTGGGATTTGTGTCCGTGGAGAGCAGCTCAGCGTGGGAAGGCATCACTGGCTGTCCCTGGAGGCACAGCTCTGTGGGAGAGTGGGGAAGCTCCCCATGCACCACGAGCTCTGCCCTCAGTGGAAGTGATTCCCGAGTGAGAAATTCCCACTGTGGATGCCTTTATTACCGGGCAGAGCTAGGTTTGTTTTGTTTATCATCCATTTACTTGGCTTTGGAGGCATGCCCAGATTTCTCCAATTTTGTGTGTGTGTGTATGTGTGATTTATTAGGATTCAAGGTTGGTGTTTTTTTTTTTTTTCTGGTTTAATTTCACTTCCTCAAACTGACAGGCTGTTTGAACAAACTTCTTTTGGATGATTTCCTTTATAGTTTTAAAGGGACTCCTAAAAATACAGAGAAAACATCGCGGCACGGCCGATAATTAAAAAAAAAACACCCCGTCCGCGACCAACCTCAGCCCTGATTTCGGTAATGGAGAGAGCTCAGAGGGTGGAAAAAAAACATGAGTTCACTTTTTGGGTACTTAGAGCTTTTGACAGCACTTCAGGGATCACTGGCTTTACTTGTTTCTCTGTCTGGGCTGATCGTGCCGTGATCCCGCGCACACTTGGGCATGTTCTCCGCTTTCCGCATGCGAGCGGTCCATTAAAATAGCTGTGCGTGTCTAAAGCCCTGCCAGCTCCCAGCTTTGGTTTCCTCTCTTCGGCTTGATCTGTTCCGCAGCAAGTCAGGAAGAGGGATTCAAAAAAAAAAAAAAAAAAAAAAATCAAATCCATTTAAGGAACACTGGAAAATGTAACCGGAGCCTCCAGAGAACAGGGAGCAGGTAGGCGAGGGCAGAGCACCTGTAGCTGCCTTGAGCCGGGTTTGCTGCCGAGTTCTGCCCGGGGTTTTTACGAGGATTTCGCAAGGGCGAGGACGTTGGGTTTCGAAACAGCTCAGAGAGGGTTTTGCTGGGCGTTCTCCCGGGGCTCGGCGCCGGGTGTGATGCTGCCCGTGGCGCCGGGAGCTGGTGGGGAGCCCTGGCGGTGTCGGGGGCACGCGGGGTCCGGGGGGGCTGCTCTGTGCGTGCTCCTGTCAGCACAGAGATTGAGATGAAGGAAAACTTCCTTTCCCACTCTCCAAACTATAAAAGAGCGAGAGAGGGGGAGAGAGAGAGAGAGAGAGAGAAAGATTTCCCCCAGGGATCAGCAGTGATAAAAAGCCTCTCTTTTGAAAAGCAATGAGAGGAAAGAAGTGTGTCTAATCCTTCCAGAGAAGAAAGGCAGAACATCCCTCTGCTGTGAGCTGGGCAGGGGCTGGAGGGACCCCGGTGTGGATGCAGCGACCCGGTGCTCCGGCCTGGCCGGATCCTGCCTGGTGCAGAGGAAGGGCTAGATCCTCTGTGCAGGAGCAGAGAAGAATTTTATTCTGTGGGATCTGTGCAGGTGGGCTTGGAGGAGCTGCTGGGAGCCATCTGTGGGTCCTGCAGGGCTGGGGGGCTGGCTGTGCTGCGGTGCAGTGCTATGAGGCTTGTGAGATGCTGCTGGCTCATCCCCACATTGCTCAATCCTTGCAGAAGAGCTGTGCTGGCACCCTTCGTGGGAGAGGCATGCACAGATTTTCTTTCCCCTTTTCCCCTTGGCCCTGGGGCTGGAGGAGGCTGGAAAGGGGAGATGCAGCCCTGAGGAGGAGGGATGCATGTCCCCAGGGCAGGTATCCCAGGGATATCCCTGCTGCAACCCTTGATCCCTTTTTTCCCTGGTGATATGGGGGTGTGCAGCTCGCCCAACTGGCTGTGTCTGCTTGTTTTTCCTTTCCTGGTACAACCGTGTCACCCTTTCCCCGGTGACAACCCACAAGTGTCCAGGCTTGGCACAGGAGCTGCTCTGTCACCCTGTCAGCGATGGGACAGCGGTGGTTCAGCCGCTGGTTCTGTGCTCACCAAGTCCGAGCTGAGGCCGCCTGGGTGTCTTTATTGCTGTTGTGGTTGATGATTTATTTCCAGCAGCATCCGCCCCGTCTCGTGACTTGATTAAAAATTAAAGCAAACAGAGTGGCGCAGCGTGGCTGCTGTGAGCTGAGGGTCCCTTCCCTGAGCCCCCGCGGGGTTCCCAGCCTGTGCCTGAGCCAGGTGGACTGGGAACAGGCAGCAGGGGTGCTCTGGGGTGGTTTAGGAGGGAATGGGAGGGTAAACACTGGGGATGGGAGGGTAAAGGCAGATGGCAGTGGAATGACCTGTCTGGCCGGGAGAGCGGCTCGGCTGGGGCCAGAGGGTGGGTGTTGGGGTGGGAGCCCTCTGCACACTGGGTCACACACCTGAGCGAGGCAAGGGGTGACAGCCCCGCTCTTGGGGACCCTGTGTCATCAGTAGGGCTCAGGATCCTTTCATAGACTCCAGAGATATTTATTTGTATCTCCTTAAACTGAACAATGGTAATGCCCAGCCCATAAAGTCCTCGTTAGGCTGAAATTAATGAGTTTGTGTTTGTAAATACAACAGTAACAACACTCAAACCCGCAACCCTGCAAAGGAAACTCTGTCAGCAAGGAATGGGTGGTGTGATGAAGCAGCTGAGGAGGAAAACCAAGCTGGCATCAGAGTGTACCTGCTCCCTGCACAGCTGGTAGGCAGTGGCACCGTCTGTATCCCGGGGATGCTGCAGCATCGGGATGCCCTTGCAGTGCTGTTGGAGAAGGATTTTGAAGAGACCATCAGCATTTTGTTGTTGGAAGAGCGTGTTGTGCTGGCTGGTGGGTGAGCATGGAGCATCCTGGTGTGCAGGGAGGGCTCGAAGCAATGGCATTAGACAATACATATCATGTCTCAGTGTCACCTGCAGCCTGGCTACTCCTCTTGGTGACATGGGAAACCAGGGCTGAAATACTGAAGATCATCCTAGGATGTCACAGCCGACATCTTCGGTGCTGGGAGTTTCTGCCCTGGCCCTTGGGGAGGGCTTTGGCAGAGCCCACTGCTCTCTGCTTGCGTGGGGAGGGATCCGGTGACTCGTGAACCCCTCACAGAGAAAGGGGAGCAGGAAATTAGCTCACGGCTCTTGTGAAAGAGAGAAGCTGAGCTGATACCTATAATTAAAGCGGGTGTCAAGGAATGAAGTGCAAATTCCTCAGTGGGCATCTCACCGGGAGGGAAAGCAGTGCCTGCCGGCTGACCCGAAAGTGGTGGCTCCTCCCTGGTGAGGGGCTGTGGAGAGGCTGGCACAGAGCCCACGAGGGCCAGGCATTAGCCCCCAGCTTCCCTCCCTCCCAACAGTAAGGAGCTGATGTGGATGGCAGGCCACATGTGTCCTGTCACTGTCCTGTCCCCATCCTGCTGATCAGCAGAAGGGAACCAGCCGCGTGGAGCTGCAGGAATCTGCTTTGTGCCCAGTGGGATGGTGGATCTGCCCCAGAAAAAAAAAGCTCCTGGGCAATATGTGGGATTTTATCAGGGGTACCAGGGCACAGAGCTGGGGAGAGGCAGTGGTAGAGAGTGAGGCGAGGGAGGATTTGGGATGCAGTTTGGGAATTGGAGCGGAGCGAGGGCAGAAGCAGGTGGTGCATCCACAGTGGTGTGGTGTGGGTGGGATGGTCCCATGGGGAGACCCAGGCCCTCACTGGGATTGGAGGAGATACCTGAGGACCTGTCCTGCTGGGGCGTTGGGCCTTGTTCCCCTAAGTGCTCGTGTTTTCCCCCACCCAGCACATCTCTGAGGGAAGGGAAACTGAGGCACGGGGCTGATGTTGTGTATTTGTTTAGTGGGAGTGCTGAGCACATCCATGGTGCTCCAGGCTCTTGCAGCGGTCCCTTCCTTTCCAGCCACTCCTACCTGCAGTCCCTGGGCTGGTGCCAGGAGCATGCAGTGATCTGGGGGGGTCCCTCCATCCCCCCTGGCACAGCACCCCAGTTTGGCCCCTGTGCCTGCGAGCGCCTTCCCAGCAAATGTCAAATCTGCTGAGCAGATGGAAAAAACAAAAAAGAGGAAAAAAAAAAACCACCACCCAACCCAATAATATGAGGAAGAAATGCTGGTGTGTCCTGGGTGGATTAGTCGAGACTCCTCGCCGGATTCCTCCGAAGGGAGGTGCTCGCTCTGGAAGCCTTCCACCAGCCGGGCCTGCCGCATTTTTCCTGGATTCTCTTACCATTTGGGGACTGAACTTTAGTCTGAAAAATATGTATTTTTAACTTGGTTGTGTCTGAAGCTTGTCTCGGCTTCGGGCTGCTTGGCTTTCTCCTGGCCCAGCGGGCACTGAGTGGATGTGCCGGGAGGTGAGGGCCCGACCCTCCAGGAGGAGGAAGTGAGAGAAGGAAAGGCTCGTTCTGACGCAAAGAAAATAATTTCAGAAGGTGCCTCCTGCTTGGCCCCATCGCCCAACATCCACAGCAGGAGTGTGGAGCAATGGCACTGGTATGTCAGGGCAGCAGCAGCAGTGATGGATGCAGGGGTGAGAAAATCAGGTGTTAAGATAGTTGGGGAAAAAAGGAAGAGATGAGTATCTCAGGAAGGCTTATAGCCCCGACACACAGGACCCAGATACACGATTGCCTTGGAAACAGCCACTGAAGTGTGCAGTATTCCTGTCTCTGGGTGCTCGTTTCCCTCCTGGCTGTGGAGCTGTCTCCAGGCACTGGCACCACTGGCCTCTGCGTGCCACCTGGGCTGGCCCTCAGCCACAGGCACAGTGCTGGGCCGAGCCTGGCAGGGCCATAAGGTTGGGCTGAGGATCGTGCTCAGCTCTCAGCTCCACAGGGCAGGGACACGGCCGGCGAGGTGCTGTGGGGCCGTTGTTTATTGTAGGGTTGCCGGCCGCAGCGGCTCTGCGGGGTGCTCACTCGCTTCCCCTGCTCCGGGACGGAGCTCGCCCAAGCCAGCAGGACAATCCGGGCTGTGTTTTCATAATTAAAACAAATAAAACAAACCCGTACGCGGCGTTATTTACAATACGCGCTCGGGAAGAGTCGAGCTGAATATTGTTTCCTCGCCGAGTTTTTCCCTTTGTGGCTCACACACGAGTTTGTTGTTGTTGGCTGCTCCCGGGGCCGCGGTCTCGCGTGCCGGGCTGCTGCCGGCCCACAGCGGGTGGCCCGGAGAGTCGGCGTGGGGTGGCCAGGGCTGGGCTCTGCCCGCTGTGCTGATGTGGTTTTTGCTCCATGGCACACACGTGGGTTTGCCCCTGGAAAACCGGTTGGGAAGGGCGGCTGTGCAAGGTGGCGAGTGGGGTGCTTCTGAGAAGGGAAGGGGTTTTGCTGCTTGTGGGGTTTGTCGCTGGCACAGCAGGGATCTGTTCGGGGTGAAATTTTAGGAAGAAGTTTTTTACAGAGAGAGTAATCAGACATTGGAATGGGCTGCTTAGGGAGGTGGTGGACTCACTATCCCTGGAGGTTTTTAAGGTGAGACTGGATGTGGCACTCAGTGCCATGGTCTAGCAACCACGGGGATGTTGGATCAAAGGTTGGACTTGATGATCTCAGAGGTCTTTTCCAACCCGGTTGATTCTATGATTCTATGAAATAAAATACTGGGGTTTCCTTCAGAGGGCTGGCAGGTGATTTTCCAGCAGAGACCAGAATCCTGTGCTCCTTGTTTCCTGCAGCATCCATCCCTGAGGTGCCGCACCGTGGTCCAGCGGCATCTCTCCTGTGCAGAGTCTGAGCCCTGGAAGTGCTGCAGCATCTGGCAGGGTGGACAGGGGTTGTGGGTTTTGGAGGGAGCAGCTCTGGCTCCTGACTCCCACCCAGTGCTTTGAGCCCTGTTGTCCTGAGGCTTGAGGGGGCATGTGGCACTGGCAGGGATGCAATGTGGCAATTGCAGGGATGCAATTGTGTGTGCATCCGCCCGGCAGTGTCAGTGCTCAGGTGATCCTGGATGCTCTGTTAGGAAGGGACATCATTTACTGGGGAGGGGGAGGTGGCCCTATGTGTGTGTGCACAGGGAGAGGACATGGATGTCCACACTCACTGTGTTGTCAGCTTTTCACTCTGCTGCTTTCCTGGCAGGCGCCAGCACAGCAGGAAGGCTGCAGGGAGGGATGGGCGCTGGGCACAGGACATGACGGGGTGCAGGGGAAGATGTGCTCCCCCCTTGTGCTGGGCTGCAGGCAGACACATTCGTATGGGAAGCATATGGAAGGTAATCCAGTGCCAGATGGGTATTTGCTTCCATTTCCCCAGCCCCCGGTGGGCCTGTGCAGCTCCTGCACGCACAGCCAGGCAGGGCTTAGCGGGGTGGCCGGACCCCTGTGGGGACAGCCCTGAAGCCATCCTTGGGAACGCTGGGCAGGGTGCTGGTGGCACAGCTGGATGGCCTCACACAGGCGTGCAGGAACACCCCGTGGAGCACAGGTAGTGCTGCTCGGGCAGCAGTGCAGTGAGCCGTGCGAGGGCTCTGCACGCACAGAGCCGGCTGAGTGCACCAGCCCTTGCCTAGCGGGGCAGGGCTTAAAGCTGGGCTTAGGAGGTCACAATCTGGCTAATGAGTTAATGGCAATTAATTAACTGCAGGGCACTTTACAAATATTAACTAATTGTTTTGCTGCGAGCGAAGTGTGTGTGATTACCCCACCTTGCAGACTGAGGCGCTGAGGTGTGGAGAAGCCACGCACCCGCAGTCGAGGTGCGTTAACGTCAGGGCTCTGACTCGAGCCAGGGGCTAATTCTGCCCCTGTCGACGTGGTGAACAGTCACCTGAGGCTTTAGGCACAGCAGGGGCAGTTCCCACTGTAGATTCCTGTCTGTCTTTCTGGGGAAGTAAACTGTACCCCATGGACTTCGGAGCCTGAGCATCTCTCTGCCTGCTCCAGCCCCACATGTGTTTTAGGGGGAGGCAGCCATAGCCACGATGCTCTCGGTAACCACCACCCACGCAGACGATCTTGTGTCTGCTGGCTCTTTACTGTGGTCCCCAGCAGCAGCAGCAGCATCTGAGCAGCGTCTGTGGTACCCACAGTGGAGGATTTGCACAGTGGAGGGAGAGGAGCCCTCCAAGGGTTCTGGCTCCTTGCTGCGTGCAGGAGATGAGTTGGTGCAGGTGCAGCTATTTTTAAATCCCTCTGGACAGAGTGGTTTGGCCCTCATTCACTTTCTGTTTGTTTGTTTATTTACTTATTTTGGCGGCCTGAGAAGTTTGTAGAAATGACGCAACTTATTTTGTCAGGCTTTTTTGGGAAGGGATTAAATCTCAGAGCCTCATTGTGCGAGCAGAGCTAATATTAGGCCTCTGATCTTAAAATAGAAGAAAGGGAAGAAAAAGAAATAATAATTAGGCGTTTTTTCCCTGGGCCAAGGGAAAACAGGCTGCTGGTGTTGACTGATCCACCTGCGAGGTGGCCCCAAGGAAGAGAGGTGGCTGCCAACAGCCAGAGTCAACACAGGAGGTGGCTGGGGCTGCTCCTGGCTGGCACTGGGAAAGGGCACGGCAGAGTGGTGTGGGGACAAGGTGGATTAACCCCCTGGCCTAATGGCACCTGGTGCTCTCCAGGGAGGAGGGGGAGGTTGTGGTGCTTGGCCACGTTGGGGACTCAGCTGTGCTGAGCAAGCGACTGGGTTGCTCATCCCACCCTGATGGCTTAGGGCTGATCCAGCTCCTGATGGAGAACAATTCCCGGCCAGGCCAGGTTTACCTCGTGTCTGTAGACCCCCGTGGGTGTGACACCCTGTGCAGGAGCTGACCCCCACTCTGTCTCTTGACATTAAAAAGGCAGTGAGGAAACGTCTCTGTGATGGGCCGGCTCTGGAGAGGCTGGATCCCATTTTGTGGTGGGACTGCTCATCCTGCGAACAAATATTCTGGTGATATTAAAATGCTTGGGATTTTCTAGTGAATTGAAGCTCTCCGAGCAGTGCCAAGAACAATTCAGCAGCCTCCAAAAACAGCTTTCCCTGAGGATTATTTGTTCCTCTCGCCAGAAGGATTGATGAATGATTGGTAGGTTCAGGTGACTCAGCCCAGCGTGACCTGATGGTCTCATCCCCGCAGCCCAGCGGGGACCATGCTGTGCCATGGGATCCCTGCTCTCCATGCAGCCCCTGGAGGAAGGTCATCAGAGGCTGACAGCTTGCAGGGCATCTCAAAAACATCCTGTGAGCCTGTCAGCACTTTGTAATCTCCTTTCTCCCTTCTCTCCAGGAAACTTCTTGCAAAGGTGTTGACAAACTCAGAGGATGCTGTGTCCGAGCCGTGGCGTAGCTCATGGTCCCATTGAGCACCCACCAAACCCTCCTGCCTCTGTCAGAGCCTCTCCTCACCTCTGGGAGCCTGACTGGCTTGGAGGGGATGGAAACCTGCTCCTAATGACAGAGTAGGAATAATTCTGGCTGTTACCTTAATAACAAAACCAGCAAACGCCGCGAGCTGCCTTTAAACTGCCAGAAGGAGCAAAAATGCAAGGCATGTGTTTAGGCAGAGCTTCAGTCTCTGGGTGTTTTTGAGAGGAAAAAAATATACACAAGGCTGTTTGCTTTTGGTTAAAACCTCTTTTGTGATCCCATTCTCTTGAATCGCTCTCTGGCTTTCGGCAGCTCACGCCGTAGGTGGATGTTTGTGCTTGGAGATGTTTTTCCATATGCTTCCCATAGCTCCGCTTGCAGGTTTTGCACATGGGGTGGAAGAGAGAGGTAGGCCGCTTTAATATCATATGATAATATGAAATTACCTCCACTTTACATAAATTGAGACACCCAAGCGCTCCTAGGCCTGGGTAGGGTGTTCCTGTCCTCCTTCCCCTCTGCCCGGGGTGGGAGGCAGGGACCCTGGGACCATGTGGCAGCAGGATTGTGCATCTCTCTGTGCACACACAGCTCTTTGCTCCTGTAAATCCTCTGCCAGCAGAGGGTGAATTCCAACCCGTGGTGGAAATTTAGGTCAAAGGTGCTTTTAGTTCAGAGGGATATGATCAAATTAGGGCCTTTTGTGTTTGCCTGTGTTGTTTTTTTTTTTCTAAAGGGACTTGCGTAGGCAGGGCTGCCTGAACAGCTTGGCAGAGAGCTGGGCAGATCCTGACCATCCGTAAATCAGGACAGTGCTGCCTGTGCCTGCGGCAGGGCTGGAATTTCAGCTGGAAAGGTCAGAATTGGTCCAGAGTTGGTTTTCAGCCAAGGATGTGTTTCTGGCCCTGCATAGAAGGGAGAGGTATGGGCACAGCTGGCAGAGCCCCCAAGCCTGTGGTGTCCCCCGTGTGCCCACCCTGGAGGAGGTTGGCTCGGGGACTTCCCTGGCCTGAGAGGTGAAGGGATTAAAATCTTAACCCTTGGGAAAAGGGGCATCATCCTGCTGGTTGTGAGCTGGGAGTTTCCACCAAGGTCCTTGCAATCCTGGGGATGGGGGAGGTTTGGTCCTGCCACTCCATTGCCCCAGCTCCACTGGGTAGAACTGGTGGGGCGTTCCCTCATCCAGGGTCACCCACTCTCTGGGTGGGATCCCATGGGATCTTCCTTTGGTCCTGCTTGTGCCGTGGCTGCCTTTTGAACTGGGCAGGTTTGGCGAGGTGCCAGGCTCTGCAGAGGGTGCTGAGCTGTGGCAGGATGGATGTGCCAGCCCAAAGGTGCCTTTCCCCAGAGCAGGAGGCGGTGCTGGGGAGTGGAGGGAGGGATGATGGATGTGTGATTTGGGAACGAGCCCCTCTGAGTTCCTCCGTGCCTCTCCCAGCGGGGCCTTGTCTTTCCACTGATGCAGTGAACCTGCTACACGAGCTCCTGGTCCTCTCTGCAGCTGCTCTGTGACCACACTCGAGGCAGCATCGCTCTGGCTGAGCTCTTGGCTGGGAGAAACAGCCACGAGCAGAGAGAAGGTGCAGGGAAATCCAGCCTTCTGCTGGCAGTAGGCGTGGGGAGTGGGGAGAGGGCAGTAATTAGGTTTGTGGTTAAGCACCTCATCTGCTGGGACCTCTTCACTGAGGAGATCGCTGTACTTGTGCCAAAAATCGGCTGTCATGATGTTGGGGTGTTAATCTGCTCCGTGCCTGCAGGGCAGGAGCATCCCCTCAGCCATGGTCTGTCCTGCACCATGGGGGGATACTTGGGATGCACCAGAGCACCCGGTGCTGTGCTGGCTCTGCTCTGTGCCACCCCTTGGGAAGCGTCAGGGCTGAGCCGACGGAGTGGAGAGGAAAACATCTCTGTGCTGCTCAGCCCTCCGGGCTGGCTAATAATAGCCTTCCCCCGGGCCGCCGGGGTGTTCATTCATGAATGTTTGCAAAGTGCTTCAGGTCGCAGAGGCGGCGCCGCGTGTGGGCTCAGCTCCGTGGGAGCCCAGCACTGCCTGCTCCGGGAGCAGAGCCATGGGAATGGCACCCACTGAGGCATGGGGAGCTGAGCCTGGTGGGGCTGTGGCCGTGGGGCTGAGCCTGCCCACTGCAGGGGCTTGGTGCTAAATCCTGTTACCCTCCTGCATCCCACTGCCCTCCTGCATCCCACTGTCCTTCTGCATCCTGTTGCCATCCTGAATCCATTTCTCCCCCTGCATCCCGTTGCCATCCTGGCCCTCATTGCTGTCATGCATCCCTTTACCCTCTTGCATCCCACTGCTGTCCTGCATCCCACTGCCCTCCTTCATCCCATTACCATCCTGCATCCTGCTGCATCCCACTGCCATCCTACATCCCACTGCCATCCTGCCCAAACCATGCAGCACTCCCTTGTGGGTGACAGCGGGGGAAGAAGGGGCAGGTGTGTGCCAGGTTCTTGCTGTAAATAGCCTAAAAAAGCAGCTTTTATGAAGAAATGCATTCGTTGTCATTGCTGTCTGGGCCCCACCGCAGCCTCTTAAAACATGTTTGTTTTCATCCCTGATATAAATGCAAGGTCTAAAATAAGAGCTGCAATTTCCAGACACTTCTGCGATTAGCGATAGGCAGGAGTTAACCATTCAGGCTTAAATTAATTGTGCTGTGGTGGATTGTTTCTTTCTCTCTCTTTTTCTTTTTTTTTTTTTTATTATTGATGCATAATGTATGATGAGAAAAAGTGAAAAAATAATTAAAGTCTGAAGAGCGCTGCATGGATTCATTCATTAGGAAATCTGGGTCAGCAGCCGGAGAAGGAAAACAAGGAGGGGGGGCTGCTGGAGTGGAAAAACAGGACTTCAGAAGCGCTGCAGGCATCGGAGGAATTCGAGAAAGGCCCTTTACAGGCAGCCTGGGAAATCCGAAGTTGCATCGTGGCTGCCCCCCGAGGAGGAACGTGCCTGCCGGGAATGGGAGGGGGATGCGGCGGGCTCAGCACCGCGCCGGCGAGGGGATTCCCTCTCCTGTCTCTGCTCGTGGCTCCTCTTCCAGCCGTGGGGTGGGGGCAGGCGCTGCCGTGCTGAGCCAGCAGATCTGTGCGGAGCTGACAGAGGGGAGAGCCCGGAGAGGCAGAAAGGGCTGTGCTGGGCCTTTGCAAAGCTCAACAGCAGCGTGTTTCCAAAAGGCTTGGCTTGCTGTGAGCATCTCTGTGCCGTGGCATCCTTGTCCCACGACATCCCTGCACACCGTGACATCCCTGAGCCACGAGCATCCCTGTGCCATGAGCTTCTGGGAGCTCATGGATGCGCTGCCTGCACAAACCAGCTCTGTGTTCCCCCCCAAACCCCTTATTTTTATGCAGCAGAAGAGCCTGAGGAGTTGCAGCGATGGGTTTGCAGGCAGCAGTGGGGACCACAGCTTGGATGCCGTGCGTGGAGGTGGTGGGAGGCACAGGCTCCGCTCGCACTCCTGTTGCTTGGATTTTGGGATTGCAGTCCTTGTCTAGGACACAGCTAATTGAATTGCAAAGAGTGTGGTTGAAACTTGGAGTCTTCCCCGCTGGCAGGAAGCGCAGAGATTTCAAACCGTGCTTTTGTCCTGATTTAGGAGAAAAATATGGTATTTTTGGAATTTAATCGCAAAATGGAAATTCCCCTCCTTCCTCTTGCTCTGTGCACAGGAAGCGCAGTCCGAATTGATCAGACTTTACAAACAATCAGCATTCATCCTTGGGAAATACTTCCATCATAGGAGCATTCATCCTTGTGAAATAGTTTTCTGACCCAGTCACGTTAAGTGCTGTTCGGAGCAAGGACTCTCCATCCCTGTGCCCAGCAGAACTGAGTCATGATCCCAGTGGGAGCTTTTGGGCTTTCCCTTCGAGCAAATATTAATTCTAGCAGTGCCAGGAGAGTCTTCCTCTTGTTTTACCCCACTGAACAGCCACAGGAGCGTGGAGTCGTGCACCACACACCCGGCTGCTCCCAGGGAAGCCCTTTGGTCTCGCTGCTGAACGTGCACAGTTTTATCCTTCTCCAAAGATACATTCCCTGCTCTCTCACAGATCTGCTTGTATCATGTGGGGACCATAAATAAATTGATGTTGAATTTAGATGCTTGTGTTGCAGCAGTGAGAATGATATAATCTCGAGCGCAGCAGACATGGCAGAATGGGATGGGTTTGAGGATGGATATAAATGTGTATTGATCTGCAGTGCAGATGGATCTGCCTCTCCCTCCCAGTGAACTTCCTGAGGTAGATCCAGCTTTGTGTGAGGGCTGTGATGGTAGCATGAGTGGCAGGATAAGTCTCTGCAGAGCAGAGCAGTAGATTGAAGCTGAGAGGTCCCCCCAGGGTCTGGCTCGCTGGGGCTGCCTGGATCACTTGGGGTGTCCAGGGATGCTCCCAATCCTCCTTCCCTGGGTAGCAGCATCACTGGCTGTCACACTTTCTCTTGAGGTGTCTTGTTTCTCTCCTACTCCCCTCCTGCCAAGGCCAGCCTGATTTATTTCCAGGCTGCTCAAAAGGGATGCTTTGGGGTGGGGAGTGCTGGGAAGAAACGGTTAAACTGGAGATGCCGGGATGTTTTCCCACACGGTGAATGGTGGGGGAACACAGAACACGTATTGAATCGGAGGGAAGTAATAACGCTTCTAATTTTCCTGTGTGATTTAATAAAAATGTAAATTGACTTCGGGTGGATGACTCACTATGGAGGGTGGTGTCGATCAAGATTAATTGGTGGCTGCGCGAAACCAGTTGGGCTTTGTTCCTTCTCCTCAAAGGCAACTGGAATGGCTCCGTGGTGATGGTGAGGCAGTGGTCTGGCTCCAGGGCTGCCAGATACCCTTCCCAGGTACCTGCTGAGCCCCTCGTCCTGTTTGGCCACAGCGTTTTGGGACAGAGCATGGGGAGTGTCAGGTGGGCAAAGCCTTGTGGCTTTATCCAGAATCAGTGGATGTGTCTGTTAGGAGAGGGGTCCTGGTGCCAGTGGGAAGGCAGGTCCCTGCCCAGTTCTTGCTGTGTCAGGAGGTTGGGTCAGGATTTGGCCCCGAAGCAGGAGGGTCTTCCATCCTCCTGCTCCTGCCAGGGCGAGCGAAAGCGTGCCAGGACACTGCACTCTGACCCGGGTTCAGCTCTGGACACTAATGGATTACAAATAACAATAATAAATTACAGGAGATGGGATAATCTACCTACTGTAATGTTGTATTACCATGACTGTTAGTTATATATTAATGTATAATTGTATTACATTAGCTACATATGCATAAACCTCGTGCTTCAGGGCCTCAGCCAGCCTTTTAACTCTCTGTGGTTCGCAAAGAAACTTCAGCCACGGGTTGGTTATCCCACATACCCCCCCAGCATCCAGATGCTAAGGCATCTCCAAGGTTTCTCCATCTGCCAAGGTTTTTGCAACCCAGGAGCATCGCTGCTGCCTCGTGTCTGCTGCCCAGCCCTCCCAGGGTACCCATCCCCATCTCCCTGGGGCGTGGATGGAGGGGAGGGCTCCCGAGAGCAGGGATACGGGGGATGCTGGGCGTGGTGGGGGATCTGTGCATTTTACAACGGCAGGTCAAGGAGAAGTGGAAAATAAAGCCCCCTGTGTCCCCCTGGCCCCGTTAGCTTTGGCTTCACACCTGAGCGGCGCGAGGCAGGGCTGCGGCGTGCGGGGCAGTGATTGCTCCCCAGCAGATACTTGGCGTGACCAAGACCCAGTTCTGTCGAGAGGAATGAAGTGCGAGCCCTTCCCTTCAGTTATTTTTAATGTGGTTCTGCTCAGGCTCTGGTAAATCCGAGGGAGCTGCCTTTTGTTTGCAGAGCCTCCCCCTGTGCCGCCGGATTGCTCAGCTCGGGGTAAATTACTCCACTGTGAAGCTGGATGGACTCAGATCCGTTTGGTTTTGGGCTCTCCCTGCTCTGATTAGCATGGATGCAGGTGCTTTCCCTGATGCTGGGACTGGAATTGAGTGTTTGAGGATCTGGTGCCTGTGCTAGGACTGACAAGCAGCCAGGGATAAGGGGACTTTTTCTCTTCCAGGAGGGTTTTCCAGCCGAGGAGGGTGGTCTGGGCACTCTGTCTCTGCCCTGCCAGGGGACAGACTGGCTTTTAGCAGGTCCAGCCCCACGTGCTCTGCTTTTCCTGGGCACATTGATGTGCTCTTCACTGATCCCACCTTTTGCCGAGCGGTACCTGCAGGGTGGGCAGTGTGGCTTTGGGAGGGATGGGAGATGGGAATCCCTACCCTGCCCCCCTTCCCGTCCCGGCACAGCCCTCCCCACCATCCTGCCTTTAATTTTTGATCCCTCTCTCTCCCCTCTTCTCCTGAGAGCGCGAGAAGCAGAGGCAGGAAACGCAGGCTGCTGCCAGATGGCTCGAAATGTAGCATCTGTAATACTTTATCAGAAGAAATTACAGCCGAATCGCTCTCCCTGATTAAACAGCCTGTCCAGATCCTCCGTGAGCCAGCTGGACAATCTCACCCTCTCGCGACAGGAGGGGAAGCCACGGGAGCTGGGGACATGGGAAGGAGGGTGGCAGAGGGATGCTTGGATGGGGAAGGGGTTGGACTGGACCCTCCTGCAACGGGGTGGGCATGCTGCCACCTCCCTGGGCACACTCCATGTATTGCCAGCTCCTGCCCTGTGCTTTCCCATGGGTATCCATGGGGTATGGAGGTGAGCATCCCTCCCTTGGAGAGCAAGGGAGAAGGAGGCACAGAGAAGTTGACGTTTCCCCTCTTGCTGGTTTTCCAAATATTTTCCCCTTTGAAAAACAACACAGCAATTCCAAGTCTCCCTGTGGGCTGATGATGTTTTGCTTTGGGAAGCTGTTGTTGAGAAAAGGCACCCTGAACCTCCAGAGCTGGGTGCAGCATCACCCCCAGCCCCCCTCATCCCTGCACCCCCCGTGGCTGGGGATGCCATAAAAGCACCTGGGAAAAGGGGGCAGGCGAGAAGGGAAACTGAGGCAGGGTGGAGGGTGGCTCTTGGACCTGAAAGGTCGTCTGGAATGCTAGTGAGAGTTAGATCCAGAGTTTAAGCCTCTGAGCAACCTGTCCTCTGGCTCACCCTGCCCTCGTGCTTGTACTGAGCGCGGTGGCCAAAGCACGGTGCTACCGCTTTCAATGGGCTTGGCGTGCGGACGACTTTTCTGTGAGTTTGCTCTGCCTGGCTGGTGAAACGCAGGCGTGGACTAATGCCACTAATTTCCACTAATGCTGGTGGAAAAATCTCTTGCTGGCATGAGCAGGGACTGGTTTCCCAGACTGCTGCGTGCGAGGGGCGAGCGGCTCTGCAGGGTGGGGGAGAGGGGGACGCGCTGCCTCGCAAAGGAATTTGCATCCAGGCGCACAAAGCTGTTTTCTTCCCAGATTTGCCTGAAGTGGTGACCAGATTTTTTCCTAAATGGAAAACAGGAGGAATCTGTGCTCTTGAGTGTGTGGAATTAGCTGTAGGCTGTAGGAAGTTTGTGTATGAAACACCTTAAATAGTGGAGAAAGGTGTTGAGTGTCTGCATATGAGACAGGGAGATCCGGAGTCTGAACGTGCTCTGACATGGGATGCTTTTGGCCAGTGCCTGAGCTGTCCTGCATCCACATCCCACATCCTTATGCCTCCCCATCAAGCCTACAGGGACCCAGCCAGGCAGTGCTGGAACCTGCCGCAGGCACGGATGTGCTTATCCCTGTCATCCTTCTGCCCTTGGTGGGGAAGAAACGGTTGGCCCAAGAAAAGCACCAAAAAAAGCACCAAAAAAAACACATTTTCACCTCAAATACAGTGGGGTTTAGCTAAAAGGATGGAGGTGGAGCAGTGACATGAGGAGGGCTTGGGGTCTCCCAACATCTTGGGGCTTAGGAAGGGATGCAGCCATGGGGTCCTCCATGGAGGAGGATGGAGCAGCAGCTTTCCTGGGTGGTGGAGTCTTCCTCCTGCAGCAGCCTCATGGGGTTCTGGGCCGGAGGAGGGGAACTGTACACCTGGAGAAACATTATCCTTTTCCTTACCTGTAAATATTTCATGAGCAGATTAAAAATTGAAGCCAAAATGAGCTCTGCCATCAGAAGAAACCAGCTCGGTTTCAAGTTCTGTTTAAGTATTTTTCTTTATAATGTAGCTGTGTCAATTAGAAAATGACATTGCTATTTAAAATGCTGTTCCGTAGCCCTCTTTAATTAAGGCAGTGATATAATACCAATCTGCTCTCATTAATGAATTTTTAACAATCAAAATGAGAGCTGAATGACGCACAGTTGGATTTGCAGCGCGGGTGTTTTCTCCCGGAGCCTCTGACGGCGGAGTTAAAGGAGCAGCGGCTGGAGAGGGAGAAAGGCTGTTCCTCCTCAGGCTGAGCAGCTGGAAAATCATCTCAGATGCTGTGGGATGGGTATTGAAGGGCTTCAGCCCTCTGTTGGCACCCAAGAGCCATCCTAGAGGGAGAAGGTCCTCGTAAGGCTGATGGGTGGCTTTGTGTGACCCGTGCGGGAGCGCCGTGAAAAAGCAAAGACACACCAAAGTCCTGAGCTGAAAATAGAGATGTGAACGTGGTTGTGAGCCCAGCGGCCACCTCGAGGGTCATATCCTGCCTGCTTCAGCATGTCCCTGCAGCTCAGACTCGCTGGGCATCCTTGGAGCATCCCCTGGCCCAGTTTCCCCTGGAATCCTGCAACACCATCATTTTACTGCGGCAGCAAAGCACGCGATGCAGTGCCAGGGCGTGAGGCTCTCCGACCCCAAATAAATACCTGATTTCAGCCCTCTTCCCCACAAAGTGTTTCTTTTTTAGTTTTGGCAAGACAGGGTAGGTTAAAGATGCTCCTGCATCTCAGCTCGTGCTAATTGTCTCCCATTGTTTGATCAGGAAGCCTTTTTTCCCAGTGGTTATTATCTGGGATTGCTGGAGGAGCTCTCTCCCCTCTGGTTCTTCCTTCAAGGAGGCAAAACAAAACCAGGAATTTGTTTGAATAATACAAAAATTAGCCAGGCGTGAAAAGCTTAAGCGCAATCATTTCCGTGGCCTGCTTTGATTTGAGTTGATATGATTTGTTTGCTCTCTCATCCTTCCTCCCCCTTTCCTCTTTGACACCCACTCTTTGCTCTGGCCTTTCCCTGAGGAACAAACTGGGTATTTTAGGAGCAGTGTGTGCATGGTGCAGCACCCCTGGTGTACCTGCTGCTGGAGCAGGGGGGCTGTAGGCTGGAGAGCAGCACCTGTCCTGTGCTCTAGCCCAGATTTAGCCCAGCATCCAAGAGGATCCAGCCCTGGCTGGGTTGGGGTGCAGGTGGAATGAGGATTTCTGCAAGTCCCATCCTTCTCCTGGTGTCCCCCGCTTGCTGGGAATCTGGTGACACTCCTGGGGACCTTGGACCCAGGTGAGCCACACAAAAGTTTTGCTTTCAGATAGTTTGCTGTCGAGGTGGAGTGACCAGCCCAGAGGGGCTGGAGCTTCCCCCACCTCCTTCGCCTGTGAGAGAGTTGGGCGAGTGGGTTGAGGTTTCTTGGCTGGGTTTTTGTTGCCATAGGGAAGAGAATTGAAGCCTGGAAACCATCCTGTGGGTGAAGGGAGGAAGTGTAAATGTCTAGGAAAACAAGGAGAAAATAGCAGCGGCAGCACCGTGTTGTCCAAGCCCAGCACGAGTTGGTATAAATCCTCCTGGCAGATGGGAAAGGCCAATGGGGTCATGTTTGTCCTTCCTGGCAGATGTATGCCCGGCACCGCTGGCCCACCGGGATGTCAGCCATGGCCATGGCCCTGGCAGTGGGATGGACCATCCCGAGAACTCCATCCCCATTGCCTTCTTGCAGGGCTGGGAGGGAGAAGAATGTATTCATAGTGAAAAAAAAAAAGGGAATATATTCTCTGATGATTTCAAGAGGAGGAGGGAGAAGCAAAGGCGGCTTTGAGCTTTTGCCCAGGAATAGCCAGAGATCTGCTTGGAGGCTTTACATCCCACTGCCGATAATTTTGGAGCTGAATCATCTGCATTTTTGCTGTTCCTGAGACAGCGTGAGGAATACGCATCCCCAGGGTGTCAGAGGCACATTTTTGCAGGTTGGCAATGGACCTGATTAAAAAAACCAACCCAAATGACATCTAATGCCGACATCCCTGAAGTCTGGACTCCTGTTGCTCATTTCCCATTCAGACACTCTTAGGGACGAGCGTGGCCGTGGTTGTTTTTGCAGCAGTGTTGGAGCCAGCCCTGTGCACGCTCCGGACTGTGGGATGATTAAAGCCCATCTGCAAACTGCCGAGGGAGAGGAGGCGGAGGGGTGGGAGGTGCAGTTTGGAGTGGCTCTGCTTCAGCCTGTGCGTGGGGGTGGCTGTCACAGGACCAGAGAGGGCTCCTGTGGGTGCTGATCCGGGTCTGGCACAGTGAGGGGAGCAGGTGGAGCAGCACTGCCAGCGCCTCTGGCCACCATCAGCCCTGCTCAGGTGTTGGGTCACTCTGACCCTGAGCCAGCTCAGGGGGGTCAGCTGGCGGTCGCTCAAACTGCGGCCTCACAAGGTTGGTATCCCCACAACCCCCCGCTGCCACCGCCGTGGTGAGGGGCAGGTGTGTCCAGCCGGGTCATTCCCTGTGGCAGCTGTTCCAAGGCATCCATCAGAGCTGGTTAACATGAGCTGTGCACCAGCCAGCCCGGTCCTTGAGGCACCACGGTCCGACCTGCCCCGTGGCACCCATCGCTGCCTGGCTGAGCACCTGCCTGGAGCTGGGGCAGCGCAGGGGCAGCTTAACCCGTCCTTCACCAGGCAGGGATGCCAGGCACTGCAAGTGCTGTGTGTGTGCTGTGGGGATGGCACAGCCTGCCAGCGTTTCCTGACTCATTGCTTGTGTGAAAGACAGAGCAGGAGGAGAGGAGAGGGTGGATGGCTGTGCTGCTCCTCAGGGAGGGTGGATGGCCGTGCTGCTCCTTGGGGAGCTGAGCTGATGCACGGGCTGGCCGGCACTGTAAAAAGCAGAGTCCTGGCTGCTCCCCAACAGGTACAGGGGCACAGATCTCTCCTCAGAGAGAAATGCCTTTTGTCACCCATCCTGGTATCAGGCGTTGGCCACAGGGCTTCTTCTGTCACATCAGGGACCTACCAAGTGGCTTCACGGTCTCACATCACTCCTGACCTGCAGTGAGGGGCTGTGGGGCCCAGATCCTCTGAGCCTGCTGCTCGTGGAGGTTGGGAAGGGAGTTAAAATTAAATCAAGGGGGACCCCTGAGAGTGCAAATTGCTTTTTAAGGAGACCCTGGAGGAAAGCTCCCAGGGCTCCCCTGCATCGTTGGGGCTCTGTGGCACACAGCCTGCCGTGGGGAGGCAGGGCTGGCGTCCCCAAGGTGCCACTGCCAGCCCTACTGGATGGGCAGAGAGCTTGCTGTTTGTCACCTGCTTGTGAGCCCAGCTGCCAGGTATTGTCCTGTGTCCAGGTCATGCCAGCTCATCGCTGGGATTGTCGCTGAGTTTCACCAGGGCGTGGGAACTTCCTAGTGCCAGGGATTCCAGGTGTCTGTAGGGACTGAGGCAGCTCTCCCTGACTGAGATGGCACATTTGCATGCCTTGTGTGTGTGCCCCACACCGATTTGTTTTCTCCTTCTCTCTCCTTTTGTGACTTTCCTATCTCAAAAGTCCCTTTTTTTCATCTCCCACTGATTTACTGTCCCTGCAGCTCTCGCCCTGCAAGCAACAGAGGCACCTGGGGAGCTAAGGACCTGGCTCAGCTGGAGGACACTCCAGCCCCCCTCCATCCTCTCCCACCTGCTCTCTCCCAGCCAGCGAGTTTCATTAACGTACTAATTAGGGTTAACATAATAATTAGAGTGTCTGTGTCCTTGGGAAGGCAGCTTGGCTCCTGGGTGCTAATGGAACCACTGTCACAACAAACACCACGGCACACACACGTGCTGCTCGTCACTGAGCCCAGCTGGGCAGGACTGGGATCCCAGCACTCTCCTGCCCACACCATGGGACAGGAGCTGCTCCTGGCAGCATTCTTTGTCCCTGTGTGTCCCTCCTGAGCTCAGGGGAACAGAGCAAGGCCCATGCTGCCTCGCTGCATGGTCCCGACTGCAACCCACCCACCAGCACAGACACCAGACTCCTGCCTCCATGGGTAAGGCTGAGTTAAGGGGTGGATTTTAATATATTTTATATTATGAAATGTATTTTAGTAGTAAATTTTCTGCTAAGCGGTGCTTTGGAAGGTCAGACACAGTTTGTGAAGTCTGGCTGGATTCAGTGAAGTTTGATCTCCCCATAGAGGACCACAGTATTTTTAAAACTTCTTCCTCTTCTGATCAACCTTCCCCTGCAAAATACCATTTTCCCCTGTAAAAATAGACCCGTGCTGGCCAAACAGCCCCCAGATGAGCCTCGGCGCTTGCTTTGAGCTCGGAATAAGCGTTGCAGCTGGACAACAAAAACATTTTTCCTGCTTCTTTGGACCGTTGAAAAACCGGGAGGTTTGGGGCTTCGCTTTAACCCCGTCGTTTCCATATGCTCTCCTTTCCTGGCCGCTCTTTGCCAGCGGGAAGCCGGGACCCATCTCTGGGAAGCACCAGGCAGGGTCACCGTTCGCCTTGCGTGTCGCTTCCCGTGTCTGAGCAGCACCGTCCCCGTGTTGTCATGAAACAGAAGACAGGATAATTAAATTGCCCTTTTCCCAGCAAAATGTTACCACCGTCTCTGCGCCGCGGCGGCCTGGCCGTGGCTCGTTGCCAGTCGCACATGCCTGGCTGCTGATGGGAGGTGTGAAAAGCGCCGGGGAGGAGGCCAGGGTGGTGATTAGCAAGGGGGGGGGGGGGTTATGTGGATGTTTGTCATCCCTTGGAAGGAGAGGCACAGCCTGCTGCAGGAGCTGGCAGTGGGGGATGCTGTGGAGGGGTTTTAGGTGCCCCCGCCGGTAATTCCCATCGTTTAAGCTGGGGCTGCTCGAGGGCTCCAGGCGGGGATCATTGAGATATTCTTGTCTTTAAGCCTCTCAAGGGTTGCAGGTCTTAAAAAGGGCTCCGGCTGTCGAGTCAGTCCGCCGCCGGCTCGGAGGGGGGCTGGGGCTGACTGGGGTGGGGGGCAGTGGGGCAGCAAGGAGAGGCTCAGGAGGTGATGCCTGTGGGTATGGAGGTGGATCAGAGCAGCTTTGACAGCTCTGCTGGTCCCCTCTGCCAAGGGAGAAGCTGGCAGGGAAATGGTTCCAGTGCTGGGGAGCAGTCCCTGGGGAGCAGCAGGGCCTGTCACCTCATCCCATTGCTGCCTGGCTCTGCTTCCATCCTGATCCCTTTCTGGGATGTCGTGATGTTCCATCCCTAGTAGGAAACAGCTGTAACAAGCTCATGGCAGCCTAATGCAAAGGCAGAATGTGTTTATGCTTTTAGTCACCCTTCCTCGCCTGCTTTCTTCTCTCCTTTCCTCCTCCTCTGCCCTCTGCCACCCCGGATCCTCAGATCCATCAGTGTTACTGCTTTGCCTCCAGCTATAACCCTGCTAGTTGACTTCCAAGGGCTGGCTCTCCCCGGCCGTTGTCACCCCTTCCCTCCCCTCCCCTCCCCTGAAATATTAACGCCACAAATCACCAGCGACAGCCGCTCGGCTGGAGCCCCCTCGTCGCTCGTGGCCGGGAGGAGGTGTTGGAGGAGGGATGGAACACGTGGTGGCTTTGTGCTTCTCCTCAGGGCTGTGTTTTGCTTCCAGGGCAGAGGGGAGTGGGTGAACCCACCTTTAAAGGCGAGGAAATGGAAGAGGGAAAGCATCAAGGCTGGGATTTACTGTGTCCAGTCCGCTTGGGGTGTGGGCTCCTTCCCGCCTCTGTGTCTGTGGATGTGTGGTTTCCCTCTCCCCCCTCCAGCCAGGTCCAGCTTGGCCATAGCGTCTCCTCTGCAGACTCCACGGGTGCTGGGAATCATGGAGCTGGGCTGGGAAGGAGTCCCACCCCCTGGAAACGTGTGCACCCCCCAACCTTTGCTGTGTGGGGACGATGGTGGGGAACTGAGGAATTTCCGTGTTTGGTAGACGGCAGAATTGCTCGTGTGAGGACGAGCTGGGAAGAGCAGATGGGAAGGGGATTATGGGCGGCTTTTTTGCACGCGTGTGTGCACACGTGCAGCCGGGCGGGCAGGGCTCTGGGCTGCGAGGCACGTGGGAGCCTTGCACCCCTCTGCACAGCCCAGAGACCCAAACACTTGGGAGAGCAGAGGGGAGACATGGGCACAGCACCAGGGGGGTCCCAGTGGTTGGGGGCAGCACTTGGGGTCACGTCTCTTCTCGCTGGGCTCATGCAAGGCAGATGCTGCAGCCCCCTAGGGGTGGGTTGGCTGTGGGGGGAATGGGCAGTGCTGTAACATGGGTCTGTCTCTGGCAGTTGGTGTTCAGCCCTGTTGCGATCCCTCCGTGCCTCAGTTTCCCCCAGCAGCAAAGCAGGAACGGGATGGCTGTGGCTGGCTGGAAGGGTCGCTGCCCATGCTGGATGCACCCCCATGCGCTAAATCGTTCCCAGAAACAGCATCCTGGATCATGCCATTGCACCAGGAGCTTACCAGAGCCCCAGACTTTCCCTGGAGAGAGGTGGGAGAGCAGGTGCCGACCAACCTGTTTGGCTTTCGCGGTGGAAGCGACAGCAGGGAAGGGAGCACTGGGACCCGGAGGCACCGGCAGGGCTGCTCAGGGTAAACACAGACGTGGCTTTGCTTTTCTCTCCCGTTCCCCCAGCGATGCATTTACAAGGTTTGTTTGAGCTCTGCTCAAACAGCCCCCCAGGACAGATTTGGGAAGGGACGCCCCGGCGCAGGGAGCGGGCACGCGGCGGTCGCTGCTGCCCGCGGGGCCCCGGCTCTGCTGCCGGAGCCGACCTTCCCTCTCCGCTGACCTTCATGCCCATCAGCATCAGCTTTGCTGCCTTTCCACATCTCGGGATGCCGGCACTGGCAGTGGCTGGGGTGTGAGGCTGGGCAGCTGTTCCCGGGGGGTGCAGGGGGCTTGGCAGAGCCGGAGGGAGGTGGGGGTGCACTGGGCTGGATAATTCAAGGACTTGGGCTCGCTAACAGAGGTTAAAAGGGGAGTGGTGTGATCTGTTGGGAAAATCATTCATGGGAACCTCTGCTGTGGTGCTGCTCATTAGCCTCCCCCCTCGCTCTTGATGGGGAGGAGGGGAGGGTGGGAGGACACAACCACTGCTACGGGGGGGCAGCTGTGTTGGAGTTGGACTCAGTGATCCTCGTGGGTCCCTTTCAACTTAGAATGCTCTATGAAATCTGTGAATTCTGTGAGTTGCCTGCCAAGGAGCAGCCATTCCCCATGGCCTGTCCCTGAAGGAAATAAAGATATAACTGGTGTGGGAGATCCACACAGAATGGGTGTCCCCGGAGCAGCTGGGGAGGGGTGGGCACTGGGTGCTGCAAGGGGCTGCCACTGTGCCTTGGGGTGATGGGGAGCAGGGTGCTGGATCCTTGTAGGTGTCAGTGTAAAGATCCCGGGATGCACAGGTGGGAAGGGCAGGAGATGGTCCCTGTTCTCAGATTGCTTGTCGGGGTCTCCCCACTGGCTTGGCTCCAGCTCTCCAGAGGGCTCCTGGGAGATATTTTGGTGTTCCTGACTGGAGCCCTTTCATGGTTACCAACAAATTGTTGTGGGACAACAAGGGGATTTACCTTCTTTAGCCTGTTCCATCGTGACTTTACACTGTGCTGAGGGACAGGCTAGGCATCGCCTGGGGGAGCACTTGGAAGTATCTGTCCTCTCAGAGTGCTCAGGAAACTGTCACCCAGGTGTCACTGGAGGGGTTTTGGACCAGAGCACAGCCAACTTCTTGTCTGGAGGACCCTGGAGCATCCCTTGAGCTGAAGTGTGCCCCAGCCTCTACGTGCTCCCTTGAGCCATCCTGTCCCACAGATATCCAAGGAATGCCATGAGGAAATGGGTGGCAAAACTGCAATACTGAGGTCTCCCCAGTGCTGCACCCAGAGTGTGTGATGTGTTTGTGCCTTCCCACACACAGCCTCAAGCAACATCCCCTTTTTTTGGAAACGTTTAATATACCAAGCTGCTGGAATGATGGATGTCTGAACTGCCCATCAGCTGGATTACAAATGAGAAGAGCCATCATCCCAGTTGGGGTACCCCAATTTCCACAGGCTGCTGACAGAAAGGTGTTTGAGGACTCATGGTTGAACTCATCAGTGCTTTGCTACTGGCCTGTGTCCCTGCCCAGTGTCACCCGTGCCTGCACCAGCCCTGTTTTGGTTCCATGTGCCAGTCGAGCCGAACCTGAGTGATGCTCCAAGAGACCCTCCTGATTTTCTGCTCTTGTTCTCCTCTTGGGCCTGCTCCAAAGCCCACTGACAGTCCTGGAAGCCATTCTCAGATGGCTCTGTCTGAGAAAAGAAAGTGTTGAAATACCACAGGAAATGCTGTTTTTCTGAGATATCTACCGTGACCAGAGATGGGAAAAAACCCCTGATTTTGGAGGAAAGGCCAGTTTTCTTGTCCTGGGCTTCAGCTCTCTGAAGTTCATTTCAGCCAGGAACTGGCTGGAGTTTGGCCACAAAATGGATGCAAGTGTCCCTAAGGGAGCTGTTTGGTGTGGCTGTGGGTGCCACCCTCCTGGGGCACAGGAGGAAACTGGGAAACCGGGCTGAGTTTTGTTCTTCCAGCTGGAACCTTGACTTGGGTGCCCATGTCCCACCTGCAGCAACTTCAGCAAGTACTGGGAGGCACAAAGAGGCAGATTTTGGCCACTGGGGACCCGGCACACTCTGGCACACCAGGGGGAATGTGTGCAGTGGCTGTCCTGGTGGCATAGCAGCCAGCTCGGGGGGCACTGGGGACCCCCAGAGCCAGACCAGGGCTTTGTTTTGCCCAACTGACAGCGATTTTGGATGTTTTGCAGGTGGGCACTGATGTCCTGGTGCATGGATGGCTTGGAGTCAAATTCCCTGACTTTGGCCTTGTCTCTGGCTTTGGTTCTTTTTATTCACTCACAGCAGACATCTGTTTTAACCCACTGCAAGTCCATTATTGCCAACTTCACTGGGCTCCCGTCAGGACCTGCTGTGCAAATACCCCGGCAGCCGAGGAGGTGGCTCCGTGCTGCAGATCCCACCGGGAGCAGCAGCTGCCCTGGTGCTTTGTACTCCTTCCCAGTGGCTTCCCAGGATGTCTGTGGCTGGGGTAGCTCGGTGTGCTGGTCCCTCTACGTGGCTGGTGGTGGGCTTTGCACAGGGCTACATCACCTTCATCACTGCTTGGGGAGGAAGAGATCACAATGCGAGACAGGCAGCGCAGGCAGGGACTGGCAGCACCCAGTGCTCGCCTGCCCAGTGCTGGGCTGGGTACCTGGCAAGGGGGCCAAAGCCTTCCCTTTGAGAAAGAGGAAAAAATAATAATCTCCAAGCCAAGAAGCTCAGAGCTGCTGGGAGGGTATTTATCACGGTGAAGAAAAAGGCTCTGTTCCCGGGCTCTCCGCAGCGGCTGTTTATCACACTCGCAAGGGTATGGAGAAAATGTTCCATTTGTTGGGCACAGCCGTCAACCCACACAGCGTATAAATTAAGGGCTTTTACATGCAGGGTTCCCGAAATAAAACACACACACACACACACACACACAAAAGAGAGAGGAGTTTTGTGTTGGCCCCGGCGCGCTGCCTCTCCCTGGCTGTCCCTGCGCCCCGGCCCCGGCCGGCGCTGGCTCCCGTTCAGGAATTCCACATTATCTCCGACCGTTTCCAGCTTCCTCAGCAGGGAACAGCTCTGCTTCTGTCTTCCTGCAGCCACATCTGGAAAGTGTTACGCCAGGGTGTCAGCCGTCAGAGCAGGGTGGTTGGCATGCGCTCCCCCCGGCACGCTCGCTCCCGACGCCCTGCCTGCCATCCTGCCTGCCATCCTGCCTGCTCCATGCCTTGCCTTCCCACCTTCCTGCTCACTGCACTGCCTGCTCCATGCCTTATTTGCCTCCTACCTGCTCCACACCTTGCCATCCTGTATATTTGATGCCTTGCCTGCCTGCCTGCTGCCCTGCCTGCCACTGCACTCAGACTTCAAGCTGCCTTCCCTAGAGGGCTGCGGGGCTGAATTTTCTGTGCCTCCCTTTTTTTGGGAGAGTTTCGAGGGAGCTTTTGTAGCTGCCATGGGGATAGTGGGGTGAGAGGGCTCCAGGGACCCCCAGGGATTGACCTCTGCAGAGATGCTCTGCTGTGATCAGGGATGCTCTGCTGTGATCAGGGATGCTCTGCTGTGGTCCTCATCTCTGCTGTGGTCCCTGGCTCTGCTCCCTAGTGGGAGAGATGCAATGTAAATCTTCCTCTTCACACACTTTGCAAGGACTCCCTGCCTGCTCAGGCAGGTTTTCAGCTCCTGGCCCTGTTTCTGGACTGACAAAACCCCACATCCCTGAGCAGTAATGGAGTAGGGATGTGGTACTGTGTCTGTTGAATGCTGGGGGTTTAAAGAGTGGAGTTTGTGGGAGGTGAAACCTGTGTGATTCCCCAGTGCTCTGAAGGTGTCTGGAGATGTGCTCCCTGCACTGTGCTTGCTTGTAATGCCTGTGGGTTTGTCCCACTGGGATTTCTTCATGTGTAAGGGAGTACCTGGTCTATAAAGGCATTTGGCTGCTAGCAACAGTGCCCCAGAAGAAATCCCTACTGCACACCAAGATGCCCAGCTGGATGATCTTATGGTCTTTTCCAAGCTAAGTGTTTCTGATTGCAGCAGGACAATTGAAAACGAGAGAGCTCCCTGTGACATCCCTGTACTTTTGGGTTCCCTCTGTGTTCCTTGTGGCACTGTGATCTTTTGCTGCAGGTGTGGGTGATGCTCTGCAGAGGGAGAGAGCTTTGAAGCGTGCAGGTAGTTCAGGGACTGATGTGCCCTTCAGAGCAAAGGACATGGGGGGAGCTGATGTCTTGTTTTCCAGATGGGATAATGACAGTGACCTGGATGCCTTAATGACTGGCATGAGGGTCTTTGGGATGGTGGAGGTGGTTGGATGTGCCCTAACTTATCATCAGTGGGAATCAGACAGGGCTCCCTGCAGTTGGCTTTTGGCCTTTTTCCTTTTCTCTTTTTTTTTTTTTTAGGCTCTTGCTTTTAACCTGGCAGACCTACCATTATGGGATTTTAAAATTAAAGGGGAAAAAAAAAAAGGAAAAAGAAAACAGGCCTTGGTTTTATAGACCCTACAGATGCATCCGGCACCAAACTGATCCCAGATGCAGCTCCACTGTCAATAGTGTTACACGAGGGATCAATCCCCTTCATTGTTTTATGTGGCCTCTACAGCATCATCAGCTAATTAAAGCTAATGGGTCCCAGAGCAGCACTGACAGCATCTGATCCTATCAGCCTGTGCAGCCGTTTTAGCTCCATGGGCCACTCCAGAGCTGGATCCTGCTCTCCAGACCCTGGCAAAAGGTTGTATTGACTTGGGGGATCAGGCTACAGATCAATGGGAGCTGTTGTTAAACAAACATCGCGGGATTAATGTCAGCTCCGCAGGGGGAGGAGGTCGATGGCTGCTAATTCGAAGGGGGTGGGAGGGTGGAAGGGGACGCGGTGACAGCGGTGACAGGGGATGGAGGGGGAGAGGCCAGACTGTTAAAATGCTCCCAGTGTCTGTGGCAGCATGTGAGCATTTCCCAATCTCGGTTTTATCATCCCCCTGGGCGGGAGGCTGTGCTGGAGAGGAGCCCAGTGGTGTCCCCAAGGGCATTGGAGGTGCCTGAATCCCTTTGCTTTGTGCGTCAAGGGTGGCAAAGTGGCCTTGGACTGTCCCCAGAGGGGACAGAGACCCTTTGTCCTTTCTGCACATTGGCCTTGACATAAGCATCTCCCACGTTGTGGTGGACCACTAAATCTTGGGTTCCTACTTTCCCTTTTCTTGTGGCTCCCGTTGTCCCTTGGCTGGGGCTCAGAGATGCCCAGGGATGCGGGTTGGGAAGTTTTCCATTCCCACAGTCAAACTGCCTTGTGCTGTGGTCCCAGTGTGTTTGGGACTCTCTTCTATTTCCCCTCTTTTCTCTCCCATTTCTCAGTTACTCAGAAAGTCTTTATCCCACACCTGCAGTAGCAGGACTTTGCATTCCCTTCAATTTGTCCATGACTTTACCGAGAGAGCCCGAGGAAGGCTCCCTCCCACTACCTCCTTTTCATCCATCACCCCTTTTATCCACATGTCTCTTATCCAGGATGTTCCGGGTGGGATTAGTGGGAAGAACTGAGCAGTTATTTGGATGCTGGGCTCAAAGGAGGCGGCAGGAATGCTCCCGGAGCTGTTCCCAGCTGACATCTGGGTGCTCGGCAGAGCTCCGGTGTCGGCGCAGCTGAGAGCAGAGGAGGTGGGAAACCCCAGACACCTGCAGTTTGGTTAATAAATATTTATTTGGAGGTGACAAATACTCTTCTGGATGAAGCCAAGTTAGCAGAAGGAGGATTGCGGGGGAGTGACGGGGTGTGCTTTTTTTTGAGGGTTTACCATGGGGATGTCGAAACGAGCAGCTGATGAACCAAAGGATGTTGAAATCCACAGTCATTTCCCTGACGCGGGCTGCCTGACGTCAGGGGACCCAGGAAACATCCCCCCTTGGCAAACGAGTGCTTGGCACAAGGAACCCTTGTCCTGTGTGGATGGTGGTGATGTGGCTGAGGGCTGGGGTCGCCTCCCTCCCACGGGTAAGATGTGATGGCAGGGGTTAGGAGCCAGGAGAATGCCAGGCAGGGGTCTGGTGTGGATGATAAGAGGGGTAAAACTTGATTCTTCTCTTAAACAGGAGAAATGAAGGGAGAGGAGGCGGTCTGGGGTGGGAGGGTGATGGGTGCTGTCACCTCACCATGTCCCTGGTGGATGATTTCGTGGTGCTGGGAGGGGGGACTGGGTGGATGCCTCAGGCACTGACCCTGGGGAAGTGAGAAAAGCAGCTTCCATTTCTCCCTTGGTCTGTCTGTGTGTGATCTGGGGAGGGGAAACTTTCTGTGTGGGGACTTTGGGGGACTTCCTGTGTATAAGACCAATATTTAGCACTCAAGACATCGTGTGTGGGCATCGGGGCTGCCATGTCCTGTAGGCAGCGGGGATGAGCCCATCTCCTGTGGCTGTGCCATCCATCCCTGCCCTGAAGCTGCTGCTCCTGCTGGTGCTGGGCCCTGTGTTGCAGAAGTGCCCCTCCAGCTGCAGAGAGCGAGAGGATGAGTTGTGTGGCTCGGTGACAGTGACTCACTGTCTTCTGGCTTGGAGGAAGCAGCTCTGGGATGCTGATGTGCGTGGGCAGCAGGGCAGCACTGGGCTCTGCCCTGCCACATCCTGCAGCAGCTCAGCTCCGTGCCATGCTGGAGCAGGAGCCTGGGATACAGCAGGATGTGGGTGTTGAACCCTCTCCATCCCTTGTGTGACACGTGCTCCTGGCACGTGATCCGGTGTGTGGCACATCAGGATGCTGGGGCATTGTGCTGTTCCTGGGGCAGACACAACCACTGAGACTTTCTGGTCTCAGTTTGTGCCAGGAGGTTTTTTTTTTGCAGAGACCTTCCCTGGGGCTGGCAGGCCTCACTTGGCAGGTCTGCAGGCACCAACCTTTGCAAGCTGCTTGATGAGAGCTCTCCTGGATGCTCCTGGCTCTGTGGTCTGTGGGTCCTTGCACCCTGTGGTGCCAGGGAGTGGGGAACCGCTGTTGTCCCCACTGCCACTTGCTCCTCTTCTCTGCAGCTGCACGTGGAAATGGGTTCAGCAAAGTCAAACCGCAGGAAACTCCCAGCCCTGGTGTTGGAGGAGGCTTTACCCCTCCCAGGAGCCAGGGAATGAGGCTGCCAGGCCATGTGTGAACAAGCACAGAGGGGCTGTCTGGCTGCTCCACTGCCCCTCTCCAGTGGGCACAGAGGGTGGCAGTGGCAGAGCTGGCAGCGACGGAGCAGGAGGGAGCCCACGACCTGGGAGATTAATAATAGAAGCGCTGGCATCCGTTTTAGATTAGCGAGAGAAAGCTCAGTACCCATCTCGCCCAGTATGTAACTTTAATGCCGAGATAATGAGCAATGATATTTATTTGTAAAAGATCTGGAGATATCGCTGCCCAGGGAGCAGCCAGGAGCTGTCAGAGCCCGCTCCAGCCCCGCTGCTCCCGGCTGTAACCCAAGCACTCTCCTCCGTCCGGCTCACTTTTCACGCTCCAGCTCCGTTAACCGAGCAGGACACGTGGTCTGACGTGGAGCCCTGGCTAAGATTTGCTGAAGCTGCTCGTGATTTGGGCTCTTGCAGCGGGGATGTGTTTGTCTGGCAGGGTGGGTTAGGAACGTCCGCTGGCACCTGCAGGTCAAGCTGCCAGGAGAGGGTTTAAACCCATCTCTGAGCCTGCTCTGACACTGTCCCTTGGAGCATCGGGATGTGCCCGGGGGAGGGCTGGCAAGGAGGATGTGGGATGCAGGGAGGAGGTGGCACAGCATCAGCTGAGCTGGTGAGGTGTGGGTGGTGAGGAGAGTCTGCAGGCAGGTCTGTCCCTCCACTGAGCCACTGCACTGGCTGAGATTTTGGGGGCTGTTCTGGGGAGTCTGGGGAGGCAGCTTTTTCTGGTGGCAGGGAAACGTCCTCCCAGAGGATGTTTGGGGGTCTGGTGGGCACCTGGGCTCCTTCAGGCACCCCAGGTTGGGAACAGGGCTGTTCCTACTTCCCCTTCCCTGCCTGGTTTGCTCCAGGGGGGCTGAAGGATGCAAGCGCTGCCGTGCCCAGCGTGGTGTTGTGTAACTGGCCAGGAGGCAGGCTTAGGCTGCCTTTGGCAGGTGGGTGTCCCTTCCTTATTAAGCCATCCCCGGGGTAATTAGTGGGTTAAATCCTGATGAGATAATGCTCCATTATTTTTGTGCTATTGGGGGATTAGGAGCAGTGGGATTTCTCAAGGGCTTTATCTCTGCTAAGGTCCTTGGGCTGCGCGGCACGTTTGCAGGCGGGTAAGAGGACCTGGGCTCTGCCAGCCCTCCGGCACCATCCTCTTCCCGATCCCCGTGGCGGGCACGGGTGCAGCGAGGGGGAGCCCGGCACGGGGGGCTGCCCGTGCGGAGGCTGCCGGGGCTGCTCCGGGAGGAATCTCCTTTTAATGCCGGTGCAGCCCCATCCATCACGGCGCTCCCGCGGCGGGGGCTGCGCGCCAGCGGAGGGAGGAGGTGACACTTCCAAATAAACAGGGAGGTGGGTGGTGCGCGCCGAGGCAGGGAGCGGAGGGCGTCCCGGGGGGGCTTCTCCCGTGATTTATGGCCGAGACGACACGGAGCTATCAGCGCAGCCTCTGGAAGCTGTTTACTAACAGTGCTGTTTCCTGGCTGTCACACCGGCGTGGGCTGCTCGTGGTGGGGCTGCAAGGACAAACATCCTCCTTCTCCCCCCTCCCCCCTCCCCCGGTGCATCGCTCCTGTGACACGAGCAGCTCCCAGGCTGCTCGTGCCATTCCCGGGAGCCCGGCCAGGGACACCCTCAGGGTGCTGATGGGGCTGGAGTTCAGCCCTCTGACAGTCCCAGAGATGCTCCTGTGAAGGAGTTTGGGTAGCTGCGAGTAGAAATAGAGTAAAACGTGCCTAATGAAACAGGCCTGGCTTGGCGGGGGGCTCCCCTCCTCCTGCCACCCCGGTGCAGCCAGCCCTTGAGCCAGAGGGATGGAGCTGGCATCGGAGCGGGGAAGCAGGCAGGCTGGATGCGGGCCAGGCTGTGCACTTGATCCAAACACAGCTGGAGCTGATCTGATGAAGTGAGAGGTTAAGAAGAGAGCATCTGTTATCTAAAGGGGACACACAGTGGGAAACTGTAAGCTCTTTATTCCCCCCACCCCACCCCCTCTGTTCAGCGCATCATCCCTGACTTTATTTCTTTGATTTATTAAGGAAGCCTGCGCTTCCGGGGCTGTAATTAAGTGCCACTGTGTGAGCTTTTGATAGCGCGTGAATGATATAATGGTTTGCACCGGTCGCCGTCTGCTCAAGTGCTTTAGGACCCAGATAACGCGAGGAGGGATTTCTGCTGCCCACCAGGGAGCCGGGGCTGAGTCACGGCCGGCGGGGCTCAGCCCAGCGGAGGGAGCGGGGAAGGATGTGGGAGCCACTTAGCACCGCGGTTCAGGAGGGGATCCGTGGCTCAGCTGAGAAGGGAGTTCACATCCTCTTGCAAAAGTCCATCACAGCATCTTTACAGGCTGCTGGAGGCTAAATCAGGTGTTGCCACTCCCAGGTGCCCTTGGTTCCCTCCCAGCTGTGTGTTTTTGTGGGTGTGGAGAGGGGACCACGGACCCTCAGCTGGCTCCTGGATGCACCAGGCTGCCCTCCCAGGGCTGTTTTTAGGGTAGACATGGCTTGGACATCCATAGCCTCCGAGAACAGTTGGTGTCAGCATCCTCAGCATCCTGCCTGACGTGCAGGTTTCCCTCCACTGCGGAGGAGTTCTCTGGCAGTGTTGGTGTGGAGCCAGGGGCTGGGGAGTGCTGGCCGGCAGCAACTCCTGCTGCCTCCGCCAGCCGCTGGAAAGGGGCCAGTGCTCGGAGCCACGCGCAGCTGGAGGTGCCACGAGGAACTCACTGGAGCTGTGTCACCCTCCTGCCCCTGTGAGGTGTTGCCCTGTGTCTCCCTGCACCAGCAAAGGCCCCCGGACAGGGGGTGGCATTTCTAGGCAGACATGCAGAGTATTTATTATAATGCCAAGGGAAGGGGCTGCTCAAGCTTCAGGCAAGTGGTCCAGTTTGCATTCCCGCTTGGCATCTCCCTGTGCCACGCTCCAGGCTGCCTGGCACCGGGGTCTCCGATCGTGGTGTCCCTGTCGGTGTCCCAGGACACGCTGGGACCTGGCAGTCACTGCTGATGTCTCTGGCTTTCCCCCAGGGCTCAGTTCTATTCCCAGGATGGCTGCTGAGCCTCCCTCTGTGCCCAGCAGCGCTGCTCGACACCCCGCTCAGCCACTCCTGGGTTTTGGGCAGATATAAATTTCTTTTTCCTGTAAGGAGCATTTTTGATACATAAGCAGAATCATTTTGGTGGCTTGGCCAACAGCCACAGGAGGAGCGAGCTCAGGGTCTGGAGCAGCTTTTCAGCTCGGTGCACATGCACTCCTGCTGCTGGCTGAGGGGGTTGGCAGGAGGAGGAGAAGGAAGAGATAAAAAACCCCCAACCCTACATGTAAATAAATTTAAAAATAAAAAGTGACAGAGATTATTTGCCGCTTAATGAACTAAAATGTGCAACCTCCCACCGAGTGGCGACATTGTTTATAAACTACAGAAAGGGCTTTATTTTAATGGGCAGTAAATCCCATTCATCCCCAGCCCTGGCAGTCCGGAGCGTGCGGGATGAATAGGCTGGCTCTGAACGCAGCCTCCTCGCTCCTGCATTCCCTCTGGCACCTTCTCCGATGGGTGTTTTTCCCCCCTGTGCCCACGTTTGCTGTTTTCCTCCCTTCCTCCTCTCTCCTAATCCCCTCCACCGTGCTGATAACGGGGTTATCTGGCCAGAAAGAGAGGAGGGATCCGTCCTTGTGCCTCGGCATGTCACATCCGCTCCGTTTTGTTTATTCATTTGAAAAGCGCTTCCCCCCCCCCTTCTGTCTCTGGGTGGCAGCTGGAGAGTGGCCCGAGATAATCACAGCCTTATTTTTTATTTTTTTTCCTCTTAAATAAAGCCTCCCGTAGCCTGCAGGCAGATTTTGTCCAGTTGCCCCCATCCTGTGCTCCTTGCCCTGTGAACAGGGAGTGATGGTCATCGGAGCAGAATCCCGGTCCTGCAGGCACATCCCACTGAGGATCCCTCTCGGAGCAGACACGGTGGCTCTGATGTGGTGAGAGCTCCACTGAATGTGGCAGAAAGACAAGCAGGACCACAGCAAGCAGTCAAGCAGCTGTAGGCAGAAAATACAGATCAATATTCTGTTTTGGTGAGAGAACTGTGGAAAATAAACGTACAGTGTGAGCATCCATGGAAATGAGAGCATCCGAGCTGGGGGATGAGGCAGTTGGGAAAAGTTTTGCTGGTTTGGGTTGAAAGGGACAATGACAAGCTAAAAACAGGTTTGGAGCTGGTCAGGCCTGCAGGACACAGCTGTAAGTGGGAAGCATGTTGATGAGATGTGAGCTGGGGGCTCTCGAGCCTCTGGGAAGTGTTGGGAGCTGGTACCTGCCATGGGAGAGGGACCACAGTCAGGTCAGGTGGGAATTTTGAACGTGCCTGACTTTCCCAGCACTGCAAAAGACTTCTGACCATAACTCATAGGGTGATGTGCTCCTAAGGCAAGAAAGAAAATAGTAAGTTATCTATTCCTGCTGGAGTTTAATATCCATAATCTGCCATTAATCAAACTAGGGCTGTAAGATCCTTACTTAGGCCTAATCAGTGTATAATGGATTATCTACAGGAACTAATAAAAGGTAATTATCTATGCTTTGCAAGTTCCAATTACTGTACTTATATGATCAATTAATTCTTGTAACAGTTTCACAGGTGCAATTTGTGTGACAACATTGGGCTGACTCCGGGCAGAGGCTCAGTGCCTGCCTGGCTGCAGGGATGCCAGCAGGGATATGGGGAGCAGCAGGGATGCCAGCAGGGATGGCTCTGAGCTGAAGGAGGGTAGATTTAGAGTAGATACTAGGAAGAAATTCTTCCCTGTGAGAGTGGTGAGGCCCTGGCACAGGTTGCCCAGAGAAGCTGTGGCTGCCCCATCCCTGGAAGTGTCCAAGTGAACAGGGCTTGGAGCAGCCTGGGATAGTGGAAGGTGTCCCTTCCCATGGCAGGGGGTGCAACTGGCTGAACTTTAACCTAAAGTACTGTGTGATTCTATGACATTGAGGGCAGCTGGTGCCAGTGGCAGGGACGTTGCCCTGCTGGCGCAGCCTCCCCGGCACATCCTGGGCTGTCCCAGTCCCTGCACCCGGAAAAGCCACCAAGCCACCTCCCTGCAGGGAGCTGAGGGACAGCAAGGGGCTGCCCTTCGCAGGCTTTCAGCTGTGCATGGTGGTCCTGCCCCAGCAAAAGCACCTCTGCCCCGTGCTGTTCCCTCCCCGGGTTCAGCAGCCGCTCGGCTCCATCCGTCGCTGCACATCCCAAGGGACATTGCCCCGGTCTCACCGTCACCTCGGGGACCCCCTCTGCTCCCTTCCCATGCCCCAGCCCGCCCAGCACAGTGAGCAGAGGCAGCTGGCTCCAGTCATCTCCTCCTGCCTGTCCTCAGCTCCCTCTCGCCGGCTTGCAGAGTCATTGGAGGGTCTTAAAGAAGGAGGAAATATTCCAGCAATGTCTGCTGCAGTTTTAGGGATGGCTTAAAATTACAATAAATTTGAGACACTTTACATGTCCACTTGGGGCCCAGCATTGTTGTGGTAATTTGAAGCAGATTGAGGCAAATGGCAGATCTGAAGGGTCTTGCAGGACCAGGGCATGGAGGAGGAGAGGTGGTGGGGCTTGAAGGAAAACACCATTTCTGTGATGCCAGTTGGAATCGTGGAGCCAAATCCTCCCAGGCTGACCCGGATATCTCTTTACGATGGTGCAGCTCTGACTCATGGCTCAGCCTCTGGTTTTTCCTTCTCTCTTGGGGGATTTTTTTAATCCAGTGTTACCTTCTGGTGTCCTCAAGACTTTGTGCTGTGTCAGGGTATGTTTTGGGTGAAGCTGCTCACTTGGATTTGGGCCCTAGAGCCGGGTCCTGTCCCTGAGGTGGCCTTACTGAGACATGGGGATGTGTCACCTCATCCCTACCCACAGGGTTTGGATACTGAACCAACCCCTCCTTGGGATCCTAGACCTGAGAGTGTTGGGGAAGGTATTTGATGGGTTGAATGAAGTTTAATCCAGATCTGTTCCAAGTGGTTCTTTCTCTTTAGTTTGGTTTCAGCCTTAGCACAGAGAGTTTCACATCATTGCAAAGGAGCAGAAACAAGAAATTGTTTCAGTACAAAACTTGTTTTTTTTAAAAAGAAACTGTCGACATGGGATCTTTTGAGAATTTCCATTGTTACTTCCCCCCAAACATGAAATGAATTCATCTGTGTAACTCCTTTTTCTGGGAACAGTCCTGGTTTCATTGACATTTTTGGTTAGCAAGGAAAAAAGCAAGCCCACAAAAAGAAAAAAAAAAAAAGGAAAAAACAACCCCCCAAGCCTTTCTATTTAAGAAAGAAACTCCCCTCCCAGCTCTCCCAGTGACCATGGTACAACCACTGCTTTGTTCCCAGCATGGTTGATGTTGTTCCCAGCTTGCTTCAAGCTGCTCTGCTGGACGGGGCCGGAGGGGAAGGGGCTGTTTCCTCCTTGCTGCTCTTGCATGAGCTGTGGGACACGATGACATGATGCAAGAGGGCTGTTTGCTGGAGGAGGACATTTATGTGGTGGCCACAGCTGCCTGGATTGGTGCAAATGCTGTATTTTGGGGGTTTGGCCATTCCTGCAGCTTTGCTGAGTCACGGGATGGGGAGATGGATGCTGGCCACTGGAATATCAGACCTGAGGGCACATGAGCTGGACTTGATAATCCTTGTGAGTCTCTTCCAAATCAGGATATTCTGTAACTCCTGTCTGTAAAATGATGCCAAAGACAGCTCCCAGTGCAGCCCAGCTGCCCCAGCGCAGCCCCCTTCCCTCCCCATCGCTGCAGGGCTGTCCCCAGCCCTGTGCTGTCCTTCTGCACTGATCCTGCACCCAGCAGCTGCTCTGAGCTCCTGGCCTCCTCCACCACTGCCTTCAGTTTGGTTTTCCAGTCCTTGGCCATGTGTCCAGCCCCACCAGTGCACCACAGGGAGGAAGCTCTTTTCGTGCTGCTGTGAGATGCTGCCACACGCAGCTCTTGCAGCCCAGCACCAGCCCCTTCCACAGCTGCTTTTTTCTCATTTTCTTTCTTTTGTTTCATTTCTCTTTTTTTTTTTCCTCCCCCTTTTCCCAAGCAAGCCACCACAGGCTCCTTCAAACATTCCCCCTGAAGACTGTTCTCCCACTTGTCTGCAACATGTTTGCAGTGCTGAAACTCCCGTTGCCCCGTCCCAACCTTCTGCGCCTGCTTTCTTTTCTTGGGTTGCAGGGAACCCAAGTCCAGGCATGCCAAATCCCACTGAATACAGTTTCATACCTTTGATTCCACCTTTCCCCTTCCCCGTGCAGATGTGGCTCACTGCCTGTGGATGTGCTGGTGTCGTGCACGGCTGTGAGGTTTGTGGATGGTGGAGGGTGTCGGAGCTTGACACCCACCCTCTGGCTGCCTCTGGCTGATTTACACCTTTCTGGGACAGCTCATCTTGCACTAAATTTCAAAATGAGCTTGACAGCGAGGTAGCAGGGTCAGGTTGTGATGCTGACTGGGGGACTTGAGCTCTTGACATGAGTGCTGGGCTCCCCCGTGGGTTCCAGGGAGCAGGAGGGCAGGAGTGCTGTGCCCCAGCTGACCTATGGAGCTGTAGACCCCCCAAATGCTGTGCTGGGTCGATGGTTGCAGTGAGAACAGTTGGGTGCTCTCACTTATTATTAATTTAATACTTCAGATTGCACTAATCATGGGTCTTGTTTGATAAAAACCCAATCAACCCTATTTGATGGGGTTTGTGAAGTGTGGCTTTGCGGGGTCTGTGGAAAGTTGCTGGTTTTGGCAGATGTAGAGTATGACCAATACAAAATGCCACCCTAGGTGACGGGGCATTGTTGCTGAAGAGCTGCTTGGCAGCGGGAAAGGCCAATAACTGTTTGCCCGGATTAGGAAGCGTGTGGTTTGGCAAAGCCTGGCTTAGCAAGGGCCGATGCAGATAGACACGTGTTACAGACCATCTTCGTGTTTGTTTGCTCACTTTGTTTTAATTTGAAACTCAAGCCTCTTCCCTGTGGTTAGATCCTCCCAGCTTAAGCAAGTTTTAGCATAGAGAAGTTGCTTAAGGAAGAGAAAGGATGCTGGATGCGGCGTAAAGTGAGAGCGACCGCTGTTACCACAAACGCTTCCCGACCTCCGGGAACAAAACCATCAGGGTTTTTCTGCCCAGTTCTCTCTCTTCATCCCCTCTTCCAGTGCTTTTATTTTCTAAGCCAACATCGCAGGTTTTATTATAATAATGCTTATTATTTAAATAGTGCCAGAGGTGTACACGGGGCTTTACAAACACTGGGGAAGAAAAGGGCCTTACTCAGGGGAGTTTTTGTTCTAATTTAGGTGATTGTAGTAGAAGTAATTAAGGCTGAGAGGGGCGGGCAGCACTGCAGAGCAGTGTTGGGAGCAGCAAGGCAGAGGGACCGGCTTTTAGTGAGGTCCTTGTGCCATCTTTAGCCTGGGACTAGGAGTGCTGAACTTTTGGAAGGTGGGGGATAGGAGAAGCATCAACTCTGCCACACCAGGTGAAGCCATCACCCCCTCAGACACAGCTCTTGTGCCAGGGGCGAGATCACAGGGCTTCCAAAAGGAAAGGGAAAAACAATCACGGACTTGTGGCACCCGGCAATGCACTGACCCAATTGTGCACTGCTGTGTAAGGGGAGAGAAATTCCTTCCTGACCCTTGTACTCATCAGCCCATGCCCTGAAGCATGAGATTTGATTTTCTTTATCTGGCTTTCCATAATTGCAGATGTCGTGTTTGGTACTCCCCGTATCCCACCCCTCAGAAGCAGCATCTGCTGCATTTAACTCAATGGGCCTTCTCCTCTGGGAATTCGCTCCTGAATCTTTGCTGGGAAATGCCTGGAAAGAAGGAAGAAAGGAGAGCTGGTTCCATCAGCCTTCCCAGCACTTGGGGGTTCTCCCAAGCTGTTTGGTCAGCTGGGGAGGGCAGGTGTTCCCCCACATCATGGCATGTTCTCCCCACTGCCATGGACAGGCTGTGGAATATCCGGGATTTCCGTGGGTGCCCTGCCAGGGGCCGGGTCGGCAGAGCCCTTCCTGAAAGAGTTAAAGGCTCTCGCCCCTTCCAGCCTGGGGAAGTGGAATTAGTCACGGCCCTCAGGAGAAGTGCTGGCCAGGTTATAAAAATGACAAACGAGCACAAATCAATAATGAAGTTAGTGTTTGCTGGGAATGCCAGACACGAACGGAAAAATACATCAGCACGGGCGGTGGGCGCCGCGATGTACGGGATGAGCTGCCCCTCCTGTGCATCCCTTGCAGTGTCCCTTTCTCCTCCCCATCACGTTGGAGTCTCCCCAGCTGTGGGAAGCCAGGATGGCTCTGTATACCAGCACCTCCCAGTGGGATTTTTGGCTCCCACTGGGTGCTCCTTCAGCGTGAGGCCCCGAGGAGGCAGCTCCGGGATATTGTAGATTTGGGATTGCAAGTAGTGCCCCCCAGGGAAGTTGAGTGTCTGATTAACTTTCAGGATACAGGGTAGCATTCCCACAGCAAAAAGGTAGCACTGGAGGCCACATTTCTTTTTCCGAAGAGACTTGGGCATGTCTGGAAAGGAAACGGCCTTCTAATTAGATGGCTTGAAAATCTTTACTGTTGCTCGTTACAAATACATTAATCAGCCCATATTGAAAGAACCGCTCTGCAAAAATGACATTATTGTGATTATTATTATTTATAGTTTGGATATGAATGAGTTTAATCCCTTCCTAGCCTGGGCTGGGTTCAGAAAGTGACCCAACATCCCAGTGCTGCTTCTTGGCCTCAGTATCACCTGGGTTCTGTGCAGCCATAAACCTACTTGGGATGTCTTGGGAATTTTCAGCAGTGCTTTGAAATGTATAAGAGAGGGGGGAAAGGTGGCCCAGGGATGTAAATAGGAGGCAAGAGTGAGGGGCTGAGACCTGGCAGAGGTCAGTGCAGAGAGGGAATGGTGAAGGTTGTAGTGGAGGGGGGCTGAGCCAAGCTGGGAGAGCAGGAGGGGTTCCAATGGCTTTGGAAGAGCAGTGCCGTGTCTGCACAGCTTTCAGGGTTGGTGGCTTTCCCAGGGTATTAACACATTTTTGTAATTAATATAAACTTCCTTGATTGGCCTTCCAAATGTCCTGGATTCCAGTTGCACCCAGTGTGGGCAACCTTGTGCTTCCTCCTTCCCCTCAGCTGACCTTACAGTGCAGGTAAGGTCTCACCAGACACCAGGCCAGCTCCGTACGGTGCTGCAGGATTGGGAATCCAGAGCATGTTCCAAAGTGGACCCAAAGCACCAAGACACCCCAAGAGCTCAGCCAACTTAAAAAAACTCACAGCAAACCAACCCCAGCTCCCCCACCACATGCTTGGGTGGAGTGAAGCAGTTCTGGAGAGTGAAGGTTTCTCACTCCCTCTTTGCCAGCAGCTGAGTTTGCCTGTGGCAGGGACAAAGTGTGCAGTGCCCTGTAGGAATGAGACAGACCTTGGAAGCACGATGGGTCCCACGGATGCTGTCAGCATCTGCCTGAGGCACATCTCCACGTGCTAAGGCACATCCAGGCTCTTGCCATGACCACGGCTCCATGGCTGCTGGTGCAAGGCAGCCTTCCTGCCTTGGGCCCTTGCCAGTACCAAGAGCTCTGCCCCAGGTCCCCGAGCACGTGGTGGCAACGATCCAGCCCCCAGGGTAGTGACATGGCTTCCAATCCGAGTTAATCATTTGCCAGCCAGCGCAGCCGGGGTGTGTGTGAATTCCTGGCTCCTATGGACACGCTGTCGTGTGCTCGGCTGTCGCGCTCTCGCCCCGGAGCTGCTGCACCAAATGTTTTGCAACAAAAAAAACCCCAAACCACATGAAAGCAGTCGAGTTTCGTGTTTCATCGTAACCCCAAATTCAGGTTTGCCAAGAGTTTCAGTAGTTTTGTGAACCTTTCCCATGAACCTCCAGCAAAGGCTGTCATTTAACCTGGTTTTGATGAAAACCCAGGTGTGACTTGGTTGCTTTTGAGGTTCGTGCGAATGTGAAATTTGAAGGGTTTTGAGAGGAAGCAAGAAGGGAACCCAAACACACATCAGAGCAGCGTTTGCAGGGAGCCCTGTGCACATCTGGGGCCAAACTGTAGTTCCCTGAGGACCTGGGGCACTGACACCCACATTCTTTGTGCTGGGGGATGTTCTTGGGGGTGCTCGGCAGCATCGCCCCCAAAACAGCTGCTACAATGTGCTAAGTGTGGGTACTGTGAGCATCGTGGCTCCGGGGTCCTTGTGGCAGCTTATCCCGGTGTCTGCCACTGCTGGGGCTATTTTGGAGTGGTGGGGGTGATCCCGGGCTTTGCTCTTGGCGTTGCTTTAGGAAAAACTCAGTGAAAGCCAGCGATGTGCAAGGGAGCTCCCGAGCCAAAAAATAAACGTCGGGTACCGCGGGGTGGGGATGGGGCTCCTTCCGAACCACGCCTGGCTCACACCCAGTCCTGCCTCTGGATTCTGTGTGTTATTATATCCACCCGCGGATTGCTTTTTCGGCAGCGCCGTCTTTCCTTTCTCCAGCAATTTCCTGAAATAACGTTAGGGAAATGTGAAAATCTTGAACTTTTGAACCTCCCCGGAGGACGGCGTGCAGGGGGGTGGCGGCAGGAGGAGGGGACGCCCGCCCTTCTCCCTGACGTTTATTTTGGCTACAGGGCCTGGGGCTGGGGAGGAGGGGGCTCTGCAGCCCCCCGGCCGGCCGAGGAGCGCTGATCAGCGCTGCCCCTTATTAATTAATGACTTTCTTGGCGCTGGGTCACGGAGGCGAGGAAGCCAGAGGAAGTTTTCTTTTGCTCGCAGATGCCGGGGAGAAGGGGAGAGCCTGGGCTGGGTGGCGAGGGCAGGGGGTGACACACGGGGGTGATGGATGGGGCCGCGGGCTTTTGGCTGGGCTCTGGACACGGGCGGCTCGCACCGGTGAGGAAGAGAGAGAGGGGAAGGGGGATACGCCGCGCCTGGAAAGTACTTTTCCCTCTGATGAACTTCAGAGGCGTATAAATCACTGCCAGGCTGCAGCTGCGGAGCATGTGACGCTGGCAAATTAATGGTCCTTCGGAAAACGCCGGCCATCACGCTCCCCTCCTCGCCTCTTAAAGGCACAGCCGGGCGGCCAGGCTGCTCCTAGGGGTGGGAATCAGGGGGTTGTCTTGGGCTGGGCGAGCCTTGAGGTCCTGCTGACCCCCCGGATGAGCTGGGGCTGGGTGTGCCCATGGGGATGATTCAGTGTGAGGGTCCCTCGATGCTCTCCATGGGGCTCAGCTTTCCACATTGCAGCTCACTCCATGGTGCAACTCAGTCCATGGTGGGCTCCTGCTCTGCTGCCTGTGGACAAACGGGAGCAAGGTGGTTCTGGGAGTGTTGTTTTTTCCAAGGGGCCCTGGGAGCTGGGTGGGAGCCTGGTGGGAGCTCCTGGTCTTTGTGCAGCAGTGCCTCTGCTGAGTTTTTTGTACACAGTGACCTGCAGAGGTTGGAGACACATCCAGGGCACGCCAAAACCTTGTGACTGCAGTGTTGAATTTGCAGTCAAGAGGGGCATCACATCAGGAGCTGACTACCTGCCTGGTGCAGCAGGTTGCCAAGCGCCATAGCAAAGGACCACAGAGCATCTTTCTCCGAGGCCATCACATGCCAGGGCTGGGAATTTCACAGCCATCCCATGCAAACCTCACAGGCAAACTGCTGTGGGGCAGTGGGAGATCCTCAAGTTCACCCAGGGCCACCTGGGCCACCACCTGAGTCCCAGCCCACTGCCTGCCCATCACACCATCTGGCTCCTCTTCCTCACTATTGCTCTTTAAAGCAGTGGTGGAAGAGGAGGAGAATCCAGCACTGCAACTCCTGCCCAGCGCTGCTGGAATGCAGGAGGGGGAGGGAGCTGAGCCACCAGCTGAACAGTTAAAAATTACTAAATACTTCCCTAATATAATTAGGTTTCCATGCAGGCAATTGCCTTAATTGCCAGAGGGATGTGGGGCAGTGAGGGGGGAGCCAGCCTTGGCTCTCTCATGTGCTGCTGCTCTGGTTGGTGTCTCACATGTTCTGCTCCAGCTGGTCCAAGGGCCTTGTGGGGGGGAGTTGTCCCCAGTGATGCCCCAGCAAGGATTTGCCTCAGGCTGAGCAAAAAGTAAATAAAAGTGTTTTGTGAACATGGTGGGGCTGGAAGTGAGTGCTGGTGCAGGGCTTGGCAGGATCCCTGTCACCCTCCTTGGGTGGGTCTGCTGGGAGATGAGCTCAGAGGCCACTGGGACATGCTGCAGTTTAAATTCCTCTTTATTTTACAAGTGCTGTTGGAGCCAGGAAAGTTAAGGAGGCAAAAAAAGCCAGAGCCCACTCCATGATTTACGTGGTAAAGGAGATAAGTGGGGATTTAAGGAGAAGGGAATATATAATTGAGACGAACGTGTAATATGAGCACGGATCCAAACAGAGAGATTGTAATCAGATGTGTTAGGAGAAGCTGAGGTTTATTAATGAAACGTCTCATCTATTTGTCAGCTGAAGAGGAACAGCCTTTCCCAGCAGTTGGGGGTGGAGGGGGTGGACACAGGGATTGCTCTCGGTGTTCCCGCTGCCGGCGCAGGGATCGAGGCTGCCATCTCCCTGCTCAGGTGGAGGGTGCTTGGGCCTGGAAGAAAAGGGTTGAAGGAAAAAAAGGAAGTGCATGGCTTCTAGGAAGCTGGATGTTGTCCTTGTCCTGGGTTTAAGTCAGGAGCTGGGGGAGCTGATCAGTGGGGCTGGGAGCTGCCTGAGGGAGGGCTCGTTGGAACCTTCCTCAGAGCCCCTCATCTTCATCACTGCTCTCCCTGATCCCAGTGCCTTGCTGCAGTCCCCTCATTTTAGGGCTGCTGCCTGGTCACAATGCCCAGGCACATCTAGGCACTGCTGCTGACCCTGTCCCACCGCCCTGCTGGCTCCCAGAGCTGTGCTGCTGGCTTGGACAAACCCCTCTTTCATAGCCTGGAGGCTGCAGTTGAGTGCAGACACATGTAACCCAACTTCGGAGAAGTGTCGGGAACTGTGCAGAGAGCATGGAGTACCCAGCTCCACGGTCCTTACTCTCACTGGTTTTCAGCAGCTGGGTGGCTGGAATTCCTCTGGTTTGCCATTGCTCTATGGTTTGGGGGTTCTGTGTGGCCTGTGGCATGGCTCACCTGTTCCTGGGGTGACACCGTGACAGCATGGTGGGCAGTCACCCTGTTTCATCCCACACCTACTTTTATTGCTGGGGTATTTTCCTCCCTTGGGGTTCCTCGGGCAGGAGGAGGATGCTGGCAGCATCCGAGGGGTTAACCCGGAGTTGTATCAGCTCTGGCAGGGAAAGACTGACCGTTCATGAAGGGAACATTTTTGTGGGGGTCCTTCCCCTTCCCAGGCCCTGGCAGTTATCTGGGGGCTGACAAAACGCCTGGAACGCCCAGACCCGCTGGACATTGACCCGTCCGTGCCGAGCTCAATTAGCCGCCGCTATCTGATTGGACTTGGCGCAGCCTAATTAGCTTTGGACTCGAACCAGAAACTTAAACCCAAAGGCAGCTTGCAGGCAGCCCATCCTTTGCTGCGGCCTGCCCGGGGGAGGGAAGAGCTTTCCCAAGCCTCCTCTCTGGCCTGGGAAGGAGGAACAACCCCCCAGCCCTGCCTGCCCATCCCTCCGGCCATACAGCTGGAGTTGAGGGGGCTTAAACCTTCCCTCCTGCCCAGCACGTGTTACTGAACCCCAGTGAGGTCACACAAGACCAAAGGCAGCTTCTTTCTCTTGGAGAAAAGTGCATGCTGTGTACTTTCCAGAGGGAACTTGCTTTTATGGGAGGGGACCTGGCTCTGGCAGCTGCCTTCCCTGTCTTGTCAGGCACCTTCCTGGGTAGGCACCCAGTTCTCAGGCTCCTTCTCCTGGACCTCCAGCTGCTGTGCACAAAGTGGGTGGTTTGTCCCTGAGGGAACTGGCTCACTCCAAAGCATTCTCCAGTCATCAGTGGAGATGTGGAGGAGGAGCTGAGATGGGAAGGAATGGCTGCTTTGAGACCCCGGAATCCTTTACCTGTCTGTGTTTCCAGCTCTGTGACAACTAAAGCACAAAAATGCTGGTGGGAAGGGACCTTCAGGGATCTGTTGATGAACCTACCACCAGCCATCGTTCTGAGAGGTGGGCATTTCTCCAAGGAGACTTGGGAAAACAGCGTTCCCATGGGCTGCCCTTGCACAGTTCCCAGCAGTGAAGCCCTTGGAGGAATGGCTCATCCCACTTGGATGCTCACGAGATGTGTCCTGACCAGATGACACCCCATGCCCAAGCCAGGCTTGCTTGGTCTGAGCTGAGAGATGGGAAAACCCACGTGGCCTTGCCGTCATCCTAAGGAAAATTACCACAACTGTTTTTCTGGAAAGCTGTTTTTCTGGGAAACCAGTTAGAGGCGTTGCCTTTGGCTGGTCGTGGTGTGGCCAGTGGCAGCACAGCTTTGGCACGTTGGGCTGCCAGCTGCACACTGGCGGCGAGCACCAGCACCAGCCACGTTGGGTCGATTAAAGCCCATTATGCCAAGTGAATGACTGTAATTATCTCAAATCTGGATTAATGTGCACGCACAGCACCGTAATATAATCCGTCTGGCTGGTGGTTTGTGGGCCGTTGTTCCTGGGAGCCAGGCGGAGGGAGGAATCCACAACACAGGGCTGTGTCCTCCTCCTCTCACCTCCTGCTGCCGTCTCAGGCCCTGAGGATGGAGCTTGTCCCGTCACAAAAACTTTTTAAAGCGATGGTTGCTCACAGCACTGACCACAGGCTGGAGCAGAAGAGCAGCTGGGAGGTGTGGAGGTGCTGTCAACTCCTGCCCACGCCTCTGGTCAGCCCCCAAAATCAGCAAAACAAGGGTAGATGCAGCACATCCCTTGTCCTGGAGCTCTGCACCTCCAGGGCCCATTAGCAACTGGGGAATGCATGTTTTAGCCCACAGATCTCAAAGCCAGGGGCTGAGAGAGCTGCCGGGCTGCTCCTGCTCTTGGTCTTTGGGATTTGGCTCATCCCAGATCTCCTGGAAGGAGAATGTAGGGAGCTGAGGGCTGAAAGCTCCTGTTTCCCAGAGGTCTCATCCCTCCTTCATTGCACCCTTCTGGCTGCTTTTTTCCTGCCTGCTTTGGAGGGGGATGTTTTAGGGCTCCAGGTAGTGGGTTCCCCAGGAGCTTAGCTCCAGGTCTGAGCCCATCTCCTCTCCACATCCATCCTCCTGTTGGGGGGATGGATCCAGGTGTTGGGGACAGCAGGTGGGACAGGCTAGGGCAGTGGGGCAGTGCCTGATCCGGGTTCTCTGGTGTTCTCAGCATGTGCCACGTGTGTGACTTGTTTCTGGGAAGTCCTGGGGGATCTTCAGCGTGAGTCAAAGCTTCTCCTCCTTCTGTTGGAATGAGCCTAATGCTTCCAAGCTCCCCGCACGTCTCGCTGGATCCTGCTTGGTTTTTCATAGCTCAGAGCCCAGCACCCCCTCAAGGGCAATTAGATCACTTCCAATTTGCCCATAAGCCCATAAAACCGCAATTGAATGTAATTAAAAGGCCATAATGAGCTCCAGCAACCTGCGGGACCACTGTGCTTTTGCTCTCACCGCGCTCTTTTCGGAGAGCGGGATGGAGTCAGGGAGGCTGCGAAGGTCAGCGGTTGCAGGGACGTTGAGGAGCTCCGAGCAGAGGTCTCTGATTCCCAGGACAGGGTGGGCAGACATTGGGAAGCACCACCACCGTGTCCCCACGCTGGTGATGTCCATCAGGGAGGGCTGAAAGGACCCCTGGGTGCAGCCCACTGTCTTTATGGAGCAGAGGGAGAATCTTCCCCTCTGTTGGCATCTTTTCCTGGTGTTTTGGATTCACCAGTGCTCTTTGGAGGCTGGAAGGGGGCCAGCAGGTACAAATTCCCCCCTGGCATGGCCTGCTCCTGGCAGTGTTTGGGGAAGGTTAGTGGCAGGGAACGATTGCAGCGATGGGGGCTGAGCCCTTGTGCTTTGGCAGCAGGGTCTGTGTCCCCCAAACCCCCTTCCGGGGGTGCATGAGGCCACCCAAGAAGGTGCAGAGATGCAACTCCAAGCAGGGTTTGTTCAGATGCTCCTAATGCTGCCGCATTTGGGGCCAAGAGCTGGGCTGGGGGCATCTGTCCCTCATCCCATGGCCTGAAAGCTCAGGGCAGGGAGGGGACAGTGAGTCCCTGCTCGGAGCTGCTTCTGCCAGCGATGGCACTGGCTCCAAAGAGCCACCACGTCGAGTCCTTCGTCAACCATCCCCCCATTCCTGCTGCCAGCCCAGGAGCCCTGGCAGCAGCACTACACTGCACCTATTATTGCCTGTTCCTGCAGCGGGTTCCCAGCCAGTAAATTAGGGGCACTCGCTGCGCCGCTGACAGCAGAACAGAGCACATTGTGAGAGCAGGGACAGCGCCGGCCCTTGAGGGATGAAATAGGAGCCTGTAATTTCTCAGGACTGTTGTGACATCTTTGCACAAGCGTGTGATTGAGTCACATTTGCTTTATCAGCAGAATCCTTGTTTGCCTGGGTGCACCCTCCCCCTCCACCCACCGCTGCCAGGGTGGGGGAGAGCCCAGCGCCGCCCGCCCCCTCCCCCTGGGCTTCCCTGCTCTCCCAGGGGCTCCTCACACTTTCCATATGTCCCTGCTCTCTCACGCTTCCTGCTTTTCCCTTCTCCGCCCGCCGCCCCAGCTCCTGCCAAAGGGGCTTGGAGGCTGCCCCGTCTGCCTGGGAGATGCAAACTGAAGCAAACGCGGGTGGGGTCCTCCATGGGAGGGGGGGATGATTTGGGATGGGGGTCCATGTGGGGCAGGAAGCTGGGAGTGCTGGAGGAAGAGGCGTTTGCAGGCGCTTCCTCCGGTGACATGGCGGTTCTTCACGGGCAGAGCAGCTTCTGGAAAATTCCTCTTTTCAGTCCTTCCCCCTCGGAGACAGGAGTAACCCCCGCAGGCTTCCAGCTCTGACAGGAGCTCCGAGAGTGGGCTGTGCTTTTAGAGGGCTGCTGAGAGGGTGGGATGGGGTTTTAAGGCAAAAAACATGAAATAAGCCCCTGTGCCAGAGCTGAGCACACTTGGTCAGCCCTGGCGTGGGGGCTGTGTCTCCCCTGGGAACACGTGTCCCCCTCCTCCATGCTCTGCAGCACAAGCATCCCCTGTTTGGTGTGGATCCTGTGGTGGGGTATCTCCAGACCCCTGGGAAGCCAGGCTCTAGCAGGTGATGGGGTGGGTTAGGGAAGAGTGTCTTCCAAAAGTGACCCTGTGGTGCTCTGAGCCAGATTGCCAAAAGATGGGTACATGGGTGAGCGTGTAGTCACCCATGCAGGTTGCCTGGGGAGAGGCCCCCAAATGCCACCTAGGATGCCTGGTCCATGGCTGTGATCACACTGTGGTCCTTCCCTGTGGCACTGGGGAGGGCTGGTGTTTCCTGCGGAGTTGTATCCAAAGGAGAAAATAAGACAGGATAGAGAGGGAGAACAGGTGTTGGAGCTGCAGGGACAGAGGTGACCCAGCTGTGCTCCGTGGGATAGGGATGCTGCCAACTCCTTGGAGCGCTGCTGCAAGGTTTGGAGTGGGTACCACTCTGGGGAGCCCCCGTGGCTTGGCAATGGGATGATCTTGCACTTCCTCTTCCCCTTCATCTTGTGGGAAGAGAGCAAAGGTTTCCTGAGTGGTGCAGCAGGGACTCTGGCTGAGAAGGGAGAGGTTGGGTTGCAGAGTGCCATGGAAAAGCTGCTCGTGGGCACTGTAATCTCATGCCATGGTCCATCAACCCATAAGGTGAAATACTGGCAGGAGGCAGCAGCTAATGCCTGTGAGGGGCCAGGCTGGCAGCACGCAGAGGGTGCTGCTGGATTTCCTCCAGCCGAGGAAATCCCTGGAAGGGGACCCTGATGCTGCACTGAAGCCCCAAAACACACCTCTGCTCCTCGCTGGGTTTGGCGGAGGTGCCGAGCGGTCCTGGTGGGGCATTTCGGGTGGGAGCAGGGAGCCAGAGGTGAGAAGCTGTGTGGCTTTGAGGTTTTAGTTTGGTCAAAGTGAAACCTGATGGGAGGAGGAACAACCCACCCGGAGCAGAGAGCAGCTGAAACCGAGTTTCTCACCATCCTCGAGCAGGTTGAACCCCTGTGGCATCACCTGGTGCTTCCTGGGGGAAGGTGCCGAGCACGGCTTAAGAAACACCCCCAAACTTTGGAGCAGCTTCCCAAAGAGAAACTGGACGTGGTGATCTTCAAATGCCTGCAAAAAGACAGGTTTCTGTGTGCTGTCCCCTGTGCAGATTTTAGAAGGTCTGAGAGGGATGTTCTCAGCTTTGTTTTTGTACTCTAGTCCAGAAATGTAAAAAGAAAAATCAATTCCAGTTACTTTTCAGTGAAATCAGAGCTACTCAGCACACTTGACTGCACATCCCGTGCTCCTACATCCTTTTGCCTGTAGCTGTGGAAACAATATTCAGAAGGGATGTATAGTTAACACAGTTGCATCTTCTGAAGTCTTGGAGTGCCCATTCCAAGCATGCCCTGACTGTGTGCCTGGCACTCGGGTGATTTAAGAGCATCAGTTGCCTGTCCTCTCTGGGAAAGTGCTATAAATGCAGCTTAATGTGCTTGGGCCACAGGATGATGCTTGTTTCTTGGACCTGTGGGGGATTTTCTGGGGTAACAGCCACACTGCACCATGCAGGTCATCCCCCTGAGTTTGCCCAGGTCAGGCACTGTTGGGTCCACAGCAACACCCATCCCTGGAATGGGAAGAGGCAGTTCTTGCTCCATCCTCACTTCAGTTCTCAGCTCTGCTGATAAAAATTGAGAGCAAACTTACCCAAGATTGTAGGCCAGGGGCTATTTAAATTCATCACTGCGTTTGTGATCAGGACAAAAGTGAGGACCTGACCTCTTGTGGTCACAGTATTACCATGGCAATTTTCCCATGAAAACTGCAACCAAACCCTCATGTCCTGCCCAGATCCACTGCCTGTTGCTCCCCTCATCCCACTGTTTGCCACCAGTGCCTTCATTTGCTTGGGAAGGCAAAAGGAAGGGAGGGGGGAACCTCCATCATTTTGAGGTTCCTTGTCTGGAAAGCACATGAGATTTCTGAACTACTTTTGAGGAATGAGAGCAAGAGGACAGTGATTTTCACTACCGAGTTCATTTAGGTTTAGAGTCACCAGAAAAGGGACAGTGCTCCTGGGCTCGGGGTGCTGTGTTTGCCTGCAGATCCCATGTGCATTTGGGTGTCAGAGTTTGGAACCTGGTCACCACCAAAGTGACTCTTGAGAGCAGAGGAGGAGGAGGTTTCCAGAAGCCTGATCTCAGCCTGGTCCCACTCCCCTCCCAGCTTGGCCCCACAGTGCTGCAAAGTCCTAACAGGGAGGGCTGACTTAAGGAAGGGAGTGGCAACCCAAATTTAGAATTTCCTGCTGTTTAATACTCAGAATTGATTTGCTTTCTGATTAAGGAGGAGGAGGTGCTGAGGTGAAAAAAAAAAAAAAGCAGAAGCCAGAGGTTGTGGGTGACCTTCCAAATCTCAGCTGGTGTCGGAGACAGGCATGTGGAGTGTTCCCACTGTGTGTTCCCACTGAGCCCTGGAGTGCCTGCAGACCCCTCTGATCTCACCCAGATGGGCTATGGGCTGTGTCCTGGAGCTTCAGCTCTACTCAACTGCAGAAAAACACGACTTGGGGAGTCTGTTTGTGCCTTGAAATATGTTTTTTTTTTTAACTTCCCCTCTCTCAGAAGCCAACCGCCGAGGCACCGAGCTGCTGAGGAAACTCCCTGGATATGCCAGAAAAGGTTTTCCAGCAGAGCTAGGTCACTGTAGTTTTACTGGCAAAGCCTCTTAAGCATAAATGAAGATTATTCTAGCGAAAGCTTATGCTGGTACAGTTTATTCCGGTACAAATGAGCTATCCTGGGAAAAAAAAAAAAAAAAAGCACCTCTGCACTGTTGGAATTGTTTCTGCTTTGGGACATTTTGTGGTCTAGAAATGTTAAAATCACAGCCCTTCGTGATACTGCCGGATCAGCAAAAGCTGGTTTAGCTGCTGCAGACGTGCCCTGGCCAAGCAGCAGCACTTGGAGTCCCGTGCACTGCGTGACAAAATGCCACAGGGAAGGATTGCAAGGGCTGGTGGCATTCCGGATGCTTCCAGCGACCGCAGCTCCCAGAGGGTCTGACCTGCCCGTCTGGGATGCGTCCAGCCATGGCATATTTGCTGGGTCCAAACTGGAGATTTGTGCTCCTGGCCCCAAGAATGCCAAGGGAGTGGAAAATAGCAGTGGAGCTACCCAGGGACGTTGGGTACTTGGCTGCACTGGTCTGATGCAGCTGGATGAAAATGGGGGCAAATGTTTAATGAAGATGGTTTGTTCCCCTCATTGAAAATTATTAATAATATCCTCGTTCTTTTTCTTCTTATGGTGATGATAATAGTAAGAGAGTTCTGTCTGTCACAGAGGCAGGAGGGAAAAAGAACCACAGGAAAGGTTGATTCAGCAGTTGAGATGCTACCCTGGATCTTGCAGTAGCCAGGATCTATTCCCAGCTTTGGCTCCCATTTCCTGTGTGACCTTGGTGAAGGTCACATCAACCTTCAAACCCAAATTTTTACATCGTCGTCTGCTGGAAGGGCTCCTGGCTCCTCAGGGGCATTGCTCTCCCCGTGCCTCAGCTTCCCCACCCGGCATGGTGGAATCCTGAAGAGATCTTGGAAAGACAGGTACCTGCTGAGGGAAAGGGCAGGGAGGAGCACACTGTGCCAGAAAAAACAAGGCTTGGGCTCATTATCTGGAGGCCAGATCAGAAGCCTCTGGCTCTGGTATCCGTGTGGTGGTTCCTGTGCCGCGGAGCAGAGCCGGGATCACGCCCGTGGCTCTGTGCAGCCACAGAGCACCATCACTGCAAGATGGATCACGTGGCCCTGCCCTGAATGTCATATTCTTTGGGAAAAATTCCCATCCAAATTTTGTGGCTGGCGGGTCTTTAGTTTAGAGGAAGAAAAAAGAGCTTCATTGCAAATTCTTCAGCTGCTGACGAGCTCTGGTTTCTGATCTCCCAATTGCCATGGGGCATCTTCTGGGATATATAGAGGTCGTTGTGCTTAAACAAAGGACATACAGAGAAAATAGCTGCAGTTGATGGGTGTGACAGAGGGGAAATGCTTTCAGAACTTTTTTCCTTTTTTTTTTTTTAATTTAGAAACAGGCACAGAGTTTATTTTGATCAAGAGATAGTCACACACAACAGCTTTAAATGGCAAAACTCCACAAGGGAAAGGAATAGTCTCAAACTACTTGAACTGAAAATGCATTTGGGAAAATGCCTCCTGTGTTTGCTGCAGTCCAAGTGGTGTTCATCAGTTTGGGAATTTGTTTCAGTTAAGGGGTTTTCCTCAGTCTAGGCTTTTTTTCCTTTTTTAAAGCGTTCATTTTTCATTCAGGGTCCTCTAGGATACTTGTGATGAGGGAGGAGGGTGAACTCCTCATGTCCTGCTCCCAATCCTCATCTCCCCACCTCGAGTTATTATTTTCTCCAAACTCATCTTCCCACTGGGAACACTCCCCCTTGAGCCAGGGGCTGGCAGCATCTGCCCTGAGTTGCCTCAAGTGGACTCTTGATTTTGCTAAGGAAAAAAACCCAAATCCTTTTCCATATTTGCTTGTTGTTTGGAGGTAAAACGTTTCCCATTGCTACAGCTCTTCCAGCCGGGTTTTGGAGGAGGGAGTGTTCGGATGAGCAGTGGAAACATCCCAGTGTCCAGGGGGTTGCTTGAGCTGGGCTCTGAAGGAGTTCAGGTCTGGTTTGGATTTCAGAGCATGTGGCCAAGGGGTTTGGGTGAAAACACACCCAAATCTGTCCGTGCCAGCACTCACGCCTCCCTGTTCCATGCTTGGTTAGCCCTCTCCTTTCCTTTTTGTTGTTGCCTGAATTATTCTCTCTGGACCATCCCTCCCACACACCCCCAGTTCATGACTGGGTGCTGGGTGCTGGGGATCACATCCGTGTGTGAACAGGGTGGATGAGGGGAGCTGACGTGGTGACATGGGATGTGCAGGGACGGGGAGCTCCCGTGGTACCCCGGGGATGGGGATTTCAGGAGAGGTGCCAGCCCCACACGTGCTTTGCTTTCTGATGTGCTTGAGTAGGCGTGGGCTGGTCGCCAGTAACCTGCCTGTGACCTCTCCTGCCTTAAATGTTCAGGATCTTTTAAAAGGAAAGACTGGGCTTTGCTGCCTTCCCTTTGCCGGCGGGTCAAGTGCCTGTTTCCCCTGGCTGGGAATCCGATGCATCCTTGGAAGGTGTCCATCCATCACCTTGGCTGTGGGTGTTTCTGGGGTCCTTCAAGCCTGGCTGGGACCCCCTAACTCTGCCCCAGAATGAACTCCTGCCTTTTCCCCCTGCTGGGATGGCAGTGGGGATAAAACACCAGGAGCAGAGAGCCGGGAAGCACAATCCCTCTGTGCTAAACCCCCCGGAGCAGACCCTGAAGCCTCAAGGAATTTCCTGGGGTTCCTGTTGTGCTGCCCGCACGTCACTCAGCCAGGGGTGACGTGGTGGCCTGAGGTTGTTTTATATCAACATCCTCTGAGAGCCAATCGAGGCTGGGCCCCCAGGGACAAGGATGCTCCCTTCCACCACGGGCCAGGGATGCTGATGGGATGCTGGGGGCTGTGATGGGATTCTGGAGGCAGCAGTGGGATTCTGGAGGCAGCAGTGGGATTCTGGGGGCAGCATTGGGATGCTGGGGGCAGTGATGGGACTCTGGGTGCAGTGATGGGATGCTGGTTCCAGTGGCTTTGCAAGAGGAGCATTGCTGCCTTGCTGAGCCTTCACTTCCTCATCCTGGGGTTTCCCCACTGGGATGGGTGATCTCTGGGGAGGATTGCTGGGGCTGGGCTGCTGTGTGTTCAGCGAGCATGTTTCCTCACTGTGTAACATTCATGTGCTAATTGCTCCAAAATCCTGGGCAGACAGCTGGCTCCAAGCAGACTGAAGGCAACATTTTCCAGAATTTGGGGTCCGTAGCCAAAAGCAGTGGATCCCAGACCCATCATGAGGGGCCCCTTGCCTAAGCGGTCATGCTGGTGCTTCCTCCTCTCTGGATCCACGTTTGCTGGTGTGAACTGGGGGGTCCTGGTGGGTGTCAGGGTGAGCAGTGGCCATGCTGGGGGGGGCCCATCCACACTGCCCATCCGCCCCCGCCGCCTTCCGTCCGCTCCTGCTCGCAGCCTGCCCGGGGGCCACGAGCCAGCCCCTTCCTCGCTCGGGATTGTTTTGCAAGCAGCGTGACAGGATGAGGAGGAAATGTGCCAGGAATGGCTCCATGTCTCCTCTTGGGAGAATCGAAGTCTATTTATAACCCCCTCTTCCCGCCCCCCTCCTCCCGCTCCCCCGGGACGGCGGAGCCGCTGGGGCGCAGGCAGACACAGCCCGTCCTGTGCCTGCAGAGCTGCTCCCACTCCCCATGCAGCAGGCAGGCGTGTTCCTCCTGGCCAGCACACAGAGCCACAGGATCATTTAGGTCGGAAAAGACCTCCAGGATCATCCAGTCCAACCCTTGAGCGCACAGCCTTCCTTGTGGCATGCTGGTGCGTGGATGGACACACACCCCACATGTGTGATGCACAGACATGCTCTTGCTGCTGAACCACTGCTGCAGCCCCATGTTCTCCAGGCATGGCCTGGCCCTGTGATAAATCCAAATTATCCTGTGGCATGGATGGCATCAGCTGGAGCAGCGATACTGAGTCCCTGGCAGAGCTTAGAGCCAGGGTGCAATGTGTGAGTGAGGTGGAGGAGGAGGGCACTGATGCCTGTCTCAAGGTGGAAATGCTCTCAGCACCTCTCTTAATGCCTGTGTAGATGCTCCAACAGAAGATGGTTTGGAAAGATGGAGGTGCATTGGGAGTTTTGGGGGAGGATGAAAAGCAGCTCCTTGGCAGGGCAAGGAGCAGGGGTCTGCATCTCAGGGCTTGTGTCAGAGCCTGTCCCAGCTGGGAGACTCAACCCCGTTTCTCTCTTTCTTCTCTTCCAGATTTCTCCAACCAAGTCAATTCCACATCCCTGAACTCTCCCACGAGCCGGGGGCCCATGGCCACCCCGTCCCTCCACCCGTCCATCGGGCCGGGCATCGGCTCCTCGCTGGGCTCCCCGGGCCAGCTGCACTCGCCCATCAGCACCCTGAGCTCGCCCATCAATGGCATGGGCCCTCCCTTCTCCGTCATCAGCTCCCCCATGGGCCCGCACTCAATGTCCGTCCCCTCCACCCCCAGCCTGGGATTTGGCACCAGCAGCCCACAGGTAAGTGGTGGGGATGTCTGTGCTGCTTGTTTAGCTGGGGAGAAGCCACGTCCCTGGGTTTCCTCATCCAGACAGGCCCCAAAGGGAGGCAAAAAGCAGAAGCCCAAGGGGGAAACTAAGCTGGAGGCATCCTGTTCCACTGGCTGGAGCTGCCTGTGGGGCTGCCCTGGGTGGGCTACGAGGGACCAGCACAGCCAGGATATGGCCATGGATCACCTGTTTGTCCCCAGGTGAACAGGGGGTGAAAGGGGAGCAGTGACCACCCCTGGGTCACCTGCAGGCAGGAGCCAGAGCCACCCTAAGACTGTGTATACCCTGGGATTATCACCTCAGCACATCCCCTCCAGGGCTGGCCTGTGGTCCCAGTAGAATCATAGAGTTGTTAAGGTTGGAAAAGCCCTCTAAGGTCGTTGAGTCCAATCATTAACCCAGCATTGCCAAGTCCACCACAAAACCATGCCCCCAAGGGCCACATCCACAAGCCTTTTGAACACTTCCAGGGATGGTGATTCCTGGACTAATCCTGTGCAGCCTGTTCCAATGCCTGATGATCCTTTCAGTGAAGAAATTTTCCCTAATAGCCAATCTAAACCTGGCACAGCTTGAGGCTGTTCCTCCTTGTCCTGTCACTTGTGCACACCCAGGAGTCCCCTGCTCACTGCCCGTTTCTCCTTGCAGGGGAAAGATTGGCCTTTGCTGGCAGAAGATTATGTAAAAAACCCTCCAACTAGGGAGAGATAAGCTCTTTTTAAAAATAGCCAGATCGGGGTGCTGGCCAGCCCCTGCCACCTGTTGCTGGCTGCTCGCACGGTATATGTTTAGTAAAAGGGCAGATTAAGGAATTGGCCACCACCTGCCACTCGCTGTGGGTTTATTTATTCCAGGCCCTCTCTGGGAGTCAAGCACCTGCCAGCACCTTTATTTTTAAATATTGGCTTGATTTATTTCCAGAGATAACAGGTCTTTCTACATGGGGCTGTGCTGAGTCCCATCCCTAGGGACCTGCAGGCAGCTTCCCCAGGGTCCAGCATCCCAGTGCTGGACAGAGAGGCAATTTGCCTTTGGATGGGATTCTCCCATGCAGGATCCAGCCCGTGACCCCCATAGACCTGCACCCTGCTCCCCGCTGTGGGTGAGTGGGGTGGACACATCGCCTCCCATCCCGTGGCCGAGGGAAGGGGAACTGAAACGGCGCCTGGGAACGGGCAGTCAGAACAAAATTAGCAGCAGCAGCGCCAAAGTGGTGGGGAAGGAGCGGGAAGGGGGATGTGAGGCAACACGGGGTGAGCCACAAGCTGGGGAGACGACAGGGAAGGGGCGACGCACCCCCAGCGTCGATTGTAAGGTGCAGTTTGCTTTTGGGGCTGGCAGGCCGGGGGAACTGAAACGAAACACAGCTACAGGGCAGGAAAGGGAAGCGAGAGCATGGTGGGATGGTGCCGGGAGCGCGCGGCTCCAGCCCTTGGCGCGGCGCGAACGCCCGTCCTCCGTCCGGGGACTTGTCTTAAGTGGTTTTCCTCGAGGTGACAGTTCGGAGGCCTTCAGCCTAATGGCTCTTGCCATCTGTTCCCTGTCTGGGCGCATTAGGTCCCTGTCCCCATCCCTGCAGAGGCGCCTACCTGGGCTGGCAGAGGAGGAGGAGGAGGAGGGTGCGGGCGGCGGCGAGGCCGATGCGCGGAGGGGAGCGCGGCCCCCGCGCCGCTGCACCGGCCGGCAGAGCGCCGGGGTAATGAGGCGTGTGGCCCCCGTCGCCGGGCGGGGATGGCACTGATGGAAGGTGGTTTGCATCAGATGGCAGATGCCACTTGCCATCAGGCCATGCCTCGTCGCCTCTGGAAAGCCAGCAGAGCAGAAGGGCACGCGGTGCGCGAGGTGCGGTGGGTCCCCAGGGTGGGGCCTCTCCACTCTGGCTCCACCGGGGTGGGGAGGAGCCATCAGGCTCCCAAAACAGGGTGTTCTACCTATCTCATCTGGTTCTGCAGAGGTGAGGACCCAGCAGCCCTTGGTGCCAGTGCTGGAGGATGCTCCAAGTGCTCCCCCTGTCCTCCCTCCAGCAGTGTGAGCTTCCCGGGATCCCACATGGTTTCCAAATGCAGCCCCAAAATCAGGACATGAGGCAGGGTGTCCTGCCATGGGATCTCAGCACACCAGGCCCTTATGGGAAGGGGATGCTGGTGGTGGGCTGAGCTGTGGGTGAGATGTGCAGGGCAGGAATAGTTTGCAGTAGTGAGCAGGGTCCCAGCCAGACTGGGGGGGGTCTAGACGCAGCAGCTCTGCAGCTTACCGGGATTTAACGTATTATTTAAACCCTCTTACCTAAAAATTCTGTGAAAACACGAAAAAAAAGTGCAGGATTTTCAGTAAGAGCTGTGAGGGAGGGACTTTGCATGCAGCTTGCAGGGCTGTGTGGTGCAGCCGCCCCAGGCATCGCTGGCAGCAGCTCGGGGCGCCCGGGGGTGAGCGGGGAGAGATCAGACACGGGATTAGGCTTTTCCAGAGCCGCCGTCTGCCTTTGCACAATGCTCTTTGTAAGGGTGCCTGGGGGACCGGGGAAGGGGTGGGATTTTTTTTTTTTTTTATTTTTGGGTGGGAGGAGGAATAAAGCTCTGCTTGCCAGAAGGGAGGGGATTCAGTCCCCTGGTGCAACGAGCTGAAGAGGGAAGGGAAGGCGCCGAGAGATTCTGGCATCACTGGGGAAGAAAAGCACTGATTCCTCCTGCGTCCCCACTCACTTGCTGAGCTGGAGCCGTCCTGTCCCGGAGCAGAAGTGCTGTGCCAAGGCGAGGGGCTGCTGCCTCCCCCTCTGCTCCCTCCCTGCTTGCACGTGCTGCCGGTTTCTCTCGGTGGCCAGCCGGGAGGGGAAGGCAAGGGGCAGGCGCCGGGGTGGTGTGGGAACCCCAGGGTGCACGTGGTGCCTCCACTGAGGTTTCGGGCCAGAGCTGGGAGAGGAACCGATGACTTCCCCCACCCCAGCCCGGGGCTGACTCAGCGCCCACCAGTTGATGCACGGGACCCCCACCCCTCCTGGGCTGGTTCTTGCTCTGCTCGTCATCCCGCTGATGCTCTCAGGGGGCTGCTCTTTGGACTTCTGGGGCTTGGGGAAGTGGTGGTGAAAGGCTTATCTTCGTCAGGCAGCCATGGCCTCTGCCCTCAGTCCCACGTGTCCACGGCCAGTGATGCAGCGTGACACGAGCTGTAGCCACCGGCTGCACCTGGGAAACGGCTCCATTTCCCACAGAGTGCACTGGGAGGGATTGCTGGGGGTGGTGACTCTGAGTGGCAACCCCTGCTCCCAGGGTAGCAAAGTGAGAGCATGTGCCTGGGGACCCAAAGAGAGAGGTTTCTACCTGGGGACCTGCTTGTCCCTCCCCTCTCTGCTCTATGGAACAGCAGCTGAAGCCCAGGAGTGTATCCCTCGGTGACACCAGGTCCTGGCTGCCTCTGATTCATCAGCTGGCCCACCAGGGTAGGAAAGGGAGGCAGATCCATGACATTTCTCCAGGGTGGGTTTACCTGGCTCTGTTCTGTGGTTGTTAGTCATCTGCCTGCCAAATATTCCCCACCAGCCTGGAGACTTAAAAGCCGGAGGAACGGCTGCTCTGCTCTAATTGACAGATCACAAGCCCTGGGACTTCCCTGAATTAATTTGTGACAAGTGCAATTGCTGAGGATCTCTACTAGGTAGAAAAACACAACAAACTGAAGCACAATCCTGTGTATCCAACTTGGGTTTAGAGATTGATAGTGTTGGTGGCTCTGCGACAGTCCCTGGTGCAGTGGTCCCGGCAGAGGAGCACTCTGTCCCTGAGGTCACTGAGTCTGGTTCCCCCTCAGACCCTCACAGGGTCTCTGTGAGCTTGTCTCCCTTATAGATGGGTCAATCCTACATCTCCCTGCCTCAGTTTCTCTCTGTAGACAGGAAGACAACAGCCCTGCCCTGCTCCACAGGAATCCTTCACTCCATATCAGTGCCGTGCCAGCACTCAGCTTCCACCCCATTCTTTGCTTCCTGGGGGCCAAGCTCACTGGGGAGGGAAGACACATGTGGAAGTTGCAGAGACGTGTCCCACCCGAGCCAGTTCTGGAAAGCTAGGCCCCATTGCATCTGGGATCTATTTATTTACCATGAAGCATTCCTTTGGAGAGATAATGCTGAAAGGATATGCACGAGTGTCCTGGCCTTCATCAGCCATACAAGCACTTGCTCCCAGCCAACTGCTCTCCCATGAGCCATCACTGCAGATCGTGTTCCCTGCGTGCCCAGCTCTTATGCCAGGGCAGCAGGTGAGCACTCGTGCCCAAATCATGAACCCAGAGGTTCAGCTTTGTGGTGGGTGTTTTAAGTGGTGCTGGTCCCCACTGGAAGCTTGTCCCCTGCTCGTCCACCTAGCCCCATGTCCCAGCTGGCACAGCCCCACATCCCATGTCCCTGGTCCCCACTGAGCCCTGTGCTTCTACCTCAACAGCTCAACTCGCCCATGAACTCCGTCACCAGCACAGAAGACATTAAGCCACCCCTGGGGCTCAATGGAGTCCTCAAAGTGCCAGCACATCCCTCAGGAACGATGGCCTCCTTCACCAAGCACATATGTGCCATCTGTGGGGACAGATCTTCAGGTAAGGCTGGTGCCTGCCCTGGGAGGGGCTCACAGCGGCAGGCTCAGGATACAGGTACCCTGGGAGAGGGTTGGCATGACTCCCCAGCTCCCTGTGGCACAGCTTCCTGTGCTCTCAGAGGAGAGATGAGAAGTCCCTTATTGACCAGCCTGGTCCAGGGCAGGCTCTGAGCTGAGCTGGCAGACGCCAGGTCCCTGTTTAGCAGTGGGGTTACATCCTCAGCCCATCTGAAAACAAGGCATCAGTGAGTGTCCCTCCTTCTCCCCATCTTTGATCTGCAGTGGTACTGTCACACAGTGCCAGATAAAAAGATGAGCTTGACACAGTCTCTCCACTCTGGGAGATAAAGATGTGCTAATTCCCTTTATTCTCACACTGTTCTAAAAGCTCTCTGCTCCAGAAGAGCTCTGGTCGCCTAGTTAGTGAGTCCTTAGGGACCTCTCCTGTGCCTGTACTGTGCACCCACGCTCCACTGCCAGCCTGAAGCCCAGGGCTTTGGAGGGTGGGTGTACAGAGCATGCTGGGTCGTGTGGCTGGCATGGGAGGTTCAGAGGGGGCACAGAGGGCACCCTCTGTTTCACTGCTGCGCTGCCTCTCCCCTGATGTATGCCTAAGAAATGCCGAGGGCTTTTCCTGCGTGGGAGGCAGGTTGCAGCCCACGGAGCGCATCCTGATTTTATGGAAGTCAAGTCAGGGCGAAGCCACTGCTCTTCAGCTCCGGCTCACGGCTCCAGGAAACCTTTGCCTCCCCCAGATCCCGCTGGGAGACAGGCCCCGGGAAGAGCTGACGGTCCGTGTGGGGAGGAGGAGACACTTTTAACCCGAGTCTCGTCCCCCACAGGAAAACATTACGGGGTTTACAGCTGCGAGGGCTGCAAAGGCTTCTTCAAGCGCACGGTGCGGAAGGACCTCACCTACACCTGCCGCGACAACAAGGACTGTTTGATCGACAAGCGCCAGCGCAACCGCTGCCAGTACTGCCGCTACCAGAAGTGTCTGGCCATGGGCATGAAGAGAGAAGGTAAGGCCTGGCCTGGCCTCAGCACCCCTGGGTGCTGCAGGAATGTTTCCTTCCTTAGGAGGCTCCGTCAGGCTCCTGTCTGGGGTGTCACGGTGGGCACCTGGGGCAGCGTCACCTTGCCGGGGTGACAAAAGTGTTTGTGTCTCGTTTATGTTTTGCTTTAGTGCCACAGCCAGGGCCTCCCGTGGGCTCCAGAGCGGTGCTGAGTCCTGGAGTGGTGCCTGGTGATGGGTGGGCCATGGGCAGGGACACTTTCCACTAGCCCAGGTTGCTCCAAGCCCCGTCCAACCTGGTCTTGAACACTTCCAGGGATGGGGCAGCCACAGCTTCTCTGGGCAGCCTGTGCCAGGGTTTCACCTCCCAGTCCAGTATCTGATTTTTTTCTCGTGGGGAAGAAGAAAGAAATTCAGTCTCATAAAATATAGCTCTCCCCTCACTGGAACTTAAATTTAGGATCTAAAACCTCCCTGGCAGTGCCTCTTTTAAGTGCTCTTTTTATATGCTGACTCCGTCTGTTCTAATCTGCTGGCAGAACAGGCTTTTACCAGACATGACGTGAAAATGACCCCAGTTCTCTGCTGCCTTCTCCCCTTACATCTTCAGAGCCACACTTGCCTCCCTGACAGGCTGATAAAACCGTCCCTGTGGCCAGCAGAGCTCCAGCCTGGGTCCCTTTGAAGAGCACTTAGTCCTGTCTGGAGCATTGATTAAACGGGGCAGTGCTGGAGCTGCACTGAGTGTTGGGCAGACCTTGCCACCCTCGATTTATGGGGTTACCCAAGGACCCACGACGTGCAGAGTCATCAAATGTCAAAGCTGTCTGTGCTGGAGGTGTGGGGGGATTGCTGGGGCACCCAGGGGACCTCCTTGGTCCTGCTGAGCTTAACCCTTTGGTGCTCAGAACGAATCTTCCTGCCCCACCAGACCTCTGATCTTAAATCGAGAGGCTGAGGCATTCGGAGAGTGCCTGTGAGGATGAGTGGGACAGTGCAGGTGTGTGTGGGGGCTGACATTGCCCTGGATGCTGTGCAGAGGGGCAGAGACATGGGGAGCACTGGATGCCTTGGGAGATGTGCAGCAGGACAAGGAAAATCTAATCCAAAACCTGAGCCGTGGGAGACTCAGGTGACTAAAAAGAAGCCAAGAAGCCTCCTGTGTGTTCAGCAGCAGCACTTGCTTCTCAGGGGAGAAACGTGGAGCATCCCATTCCCCTGACATTGCCTCCAGAGCCTTCCTTCAGCCCCCAGAACATCAGCCAAGGTCTGTAGGGTTGGGAAAACCAGCAGGAGTGCTGTAACTGCAGCCTGCAGTGACATCCTGTGAGCAGGTACCTGCGCTGTGCCTGCCGTTAGCGGTGATTGCATGGGCAGCACCGCTCAAATTACGGGTCCATTAATTAACTTCTAAATGGTGGTGGAATTCCCCAGGGAGCGCAATACAGTAGGAGGACTCTATTAATTCATCTTGATTAACGTTATCACAATGAATAGCAAATGAATTCATAACGATCAGACAGTTATTTAAAAGGGTGACAGATGGGATCTTGGTAACTCCAGAAGTGCGCTCAGGCAGTGCTGGCTGATCTGGTGAGGACAGCGTTGGAGAAGGGCAGGAAGCTGGTGATTTGGCAGACAGTAGATGTTTGGGGCATAATCCCCATGTAGGGAAAGCTGGAATAACTCCTCTGGTGTCCAAATAAAGCTCTGTCTTGTTTTAAACCTAAAAATTCAGTGCCTTGAGGAGATGTCCAAGTGTTGTCCTGGAACTGAAAGTCAGAAGTTGGATCTTGCTAAGCTTTGGTTTTAAGTAAAACTCTTCGAGTGTTGAGGTTTTGAATGAAACTCTTGAGTTTCACGTGTGATGTCCGCATGATTTGTCAAAAAAAAAATAAATCTCTTCCCATTGCAGCCATCCCAGCTCACTGCTGCTGCCCAGCCACTTTGCCAGCCAGTAATATTGTCCTTGTCTTTACAACAGTCCTCTTGCATCCCACCTCTATTTTGGGGAAGAGTTTTGGGCTAAATCCTGCTTTGCTAATTTGTTTTGCCTGAATAAAACATATCTGGCTTTCTATCCTCTAGCATAAACTGTTGTATCTTTTAAGTAACAGAGCCAGGGTAATGGGCCTCATTTCCCTGTAAAATATCTTGCTCTGGAGACCTAATTTATAGCTGCATAAAGGCATAGCAGATTCCTGCTGGGAAGTATCTCTCTTGTAGCCCAAAGGTACTTGGATGTTGTGGAAGTACAGTAAAACTCTCTAAAGTGAGTAGTGTGGCTGTGGTGAGAGGCAGAGCTGTGGTGGTGATGCTGGGAAGAAGAGGGATGAGGGTCACAGGCGTACCCAAAAAACCTGTGCCAGGGAGTAAAAGGAAAGGAGCTCTTACTCAGGTGAGAAATTGGATTAGAGAAGTAAAATCAACAGGACCTCTTGGGCAGCTGAGAAGGTCTGGAAGGGTTTGATCCTGACAGCTGGGGGGTCTCTAGGTGAACATACCAAGAGCAGACCCAGAGGGATGAACCTTGTGCTTGGCCAGGGTAGAAGCAGCAGCACGAGGGAGGTGAGGGGCAGGGGTTGGCTGTGGGGTACTGCTGGGAGGACAGGGATGGCTTCAGGGCTACAAACCTTGGCTTAAAGGGGTGAAAGTCTCCAGAAGCAGAAGATTCTTCCCATTGTGTGCATCTCTTCTTGCTGTTCCCTGTTAAAAACATACAGAATAGTTCATGGTGAATGAGCCTCACGGCTCTGAGATATTGCAGCTATAATAAATAAGCAACTGGGAACATTTTTCCCTTATGAATTACTGCCAGCTGTGTGAGGTTTTGGTTTTTATACTCTGTCTCCCACTAAATACCGGATAGTCAACAAAATTAAGATTACCATCAGGGATCTTGACTAATGCAGGGATTATTATTATTATTGTTGTTAGGGTGGCTGTTTGTATCCAGAAGCAGAACTCTCCCTGCTTGATCTGTTACTCATTAGGGTCTAAGGTGTCTGTGGATCAGCAGCCTTGGATTTCAGAGGGGGAAAAAGTGGAAACTGCCTTGGAGTTAGGGAGGCAGAGGAGGGAGTAAACACCGAGGGTCTTGGGATGAAGGGGTCTCGTGTGCAGTGCCGTTCGCTGGGTTAACATCAGAGGTGAAGGAGGTCATCAGAGGCTGCAAACGCGTTGCAGCTCGTCGCTGTCTCGTGTGAGGAGGTCCCGGCCCCTCCGTTGCTGGCAGCACCGCCGGCTCGCCCGGCTCGCAGGAAATACCAGCGAGGAGCCCTTTCTCATGCTCCCGCCGGCCGCCCTTGGCCGGCTCACAGGCAGCAGAGCGTTGGGAACCGGCACAGCCCGGCCCCGCCGCTCTGGCTGCCGCCTCTGCTTCCCCCGGCGCTGCCCCCGGACGTGAGCGGCTCCCCGTGCGAGCCAGCCCGGCTCCACAGGACCTGCTGGGCTGCCCACTCTGCCAGCGGGGCTCCCCCGTGCCGGGCAGAGGGCTGGGCGCGCTGGGAGCGCTGGCGGCGGGTTTGATGCCAACTGGGTAAAGTGGGTGTTGATGCATCTCCACCATCTCCACCATCTCCACATCTCGTAGCCCGTGTGGAGACCACAGAGCTGTTCTCCTCCAGCACCTGCGGCTCAGGCTGCACAGCTGACCCCCAGGATCGTTCCTAAATCCAGGTGCAGGTACCCTGACAGCGTGGCCTGGGTACAGCGTGGCCACAGCTTGTCTCCACCAGCTGCTGGGACGTGATCCAGAGCCATGCTCTGAGCATCCAGGATGTCTGTCCAGCTGCACACCTGATCTCTGATTTCAAGGCTTCATTAAACTTCACAGCCTGAGTTAATTCTTCCCCTTCTCCTGTGTTTGTGGGTTGGTTTTCCGCCTCTCTCTTGCACTGCCATCGAGCTGAGGGGTTTAACCTGGGAGAGGTTGGACTTGCAGCATCTCTAGTCTGCAGCCTGGAGACCTTCCCATGTCTCCAGGGAGCTGTTTAGATATATCACTTAGTCCAGAAGGACTGAAGATTCCCCCTGTTCAAATTTGGAGCTCAGCTGCTGCACTGACTAAAGTCTCTCACTGAGCTGTGCCCAATCCCCTGCCATAGCTGTGCATTCCCTCTGCACCCCCTGGAGCTGGAGCCATCCTGGCTCTTGGAGCATCTCTTGGGACCAACAGGAGCAAAAAGGGTCCGGGGAGAAAGAGCAGGAATTCAGGTTTCCAACCCCCTTCCCAACTGAAGCAGGCAAGTGGCCATAGCCTAGTGGAGGGGCAGAGTTCAAGAGCACAGTTATTTTTAGTAGTAATTTTGGAATGGAAAATGTCTTCCAGCTTAATGAGTTTGTTTCTTATATCCTTTTAAAGTGCTGCTGTTTAAACCAGCTGGTTAAATGATGCTGGGTCTGGTTTTTTGTTTTTAAGGATGCTCTTGGGTTGAGGAAAAGGGTTTGGTTTATGGTTTTCTCTCCTTTGCCAATGTTGCTGTTTGCTTATACTTCAGTACCTGGCTTTGGAGAGTGAAGTGAGCTGGGGATTTTTGCTGTTGCTTTCCAGAGTTGTTCCTCATGTGAACTAACTGCATGCAAAGGTTTCAATCCACTTTTTAACACTCTTAAGTTATGTTTTTTAATTACCATGGTGGTATTTTGCGTTCCTTAAAAAAAATCCAGTAGTCAATTGAAAATGCTGGAGAAAAAAACCCCACCATTTATTTCACGTGTCTCAGCTTTTGAGGTTGTTTACAGTAGCAGAAAGCTGCACCTCTGAAGAAAAAAAAGGTGACACACGAAAGCAAAGCAGAAGAAACGCTGTCTGAATGAGTTTCCTCAGCTGTCGTGGCATTTTCGATACAAACAGGTACCTCAGGCATAAGCACTTCAAGGTGCTGATGATCCACAGTGAAGATGTGGCTTCATAAAAGGCAGCAGAGGCCAATAAATCCCACTGTGAGTGAAATGGAAATCCCCAATAACCCCCCACCCAGCTCCTCATAAATAACGAGCCACCCACCTGCAGGGTGGGAGAAGATGGAGCAGGTTTGGGGCTCAGAGGCTCTTTGGGCTTCTCCATGTGCTGAGAGGCTCCCTGTCCCCAGGGACTCCAGGCACTGGGTGTGTCACCCAGAGAAAACCCCATTCAGTCCATTTTTGGTGGGAGTGAATTATCCTTCCCCAGTCACCCACCCTGGTGCTCCTGGAAGGATGGATTTTCATCCCAGAAAGCACTCATGTGTTATCTCTGGGTGAGTGACCATTAGAGCTGCTGTAGCCTCCACATCTATCCCAGCAAATACACAAACCTGTGATGCTCCTGCCCGTGGGGGCTCTCAGAAACACCTCTGCCCTGTGGAAAATCCTGCTTCCCTTGTGCCTCTTCCTCCCTTTGTAAGCATTCCTTTGGTACAGAAGTGCAGTGCCCCATGAGCACCACCCACAGGGCTTGGTTTGGGCACCTGAACTGGGGCAGTTGTCACTTTGCAACAGACTCAGACTTGCTTTTTTAGCCATCAAATGCTGCCCCACGAGCAAAGACAAGGTGGCCGGTGTGATGTGGACACCAGCAGAGGATGGGTCTGGCATTTTGGCACATCAGCCCTCGGACCCAGTAGCTGAGCTCTTCTGCAACCCGTGGGATGAGACACTTTGGATCCTAAAGAGAGAGAGGTCACCAAGAAGCGGTTTGGACACATGGGGTTCCGTGTCTTGCTGTACCATGGCCTGGGGAAGTGCAGATGGGCTGGAGAAGCTCGAGATGAAAAATGACAGCGACTGCCCTGAGGCAAGTAAAGACCAAATCAAGCAGAATAACACAGGAGCCTCTTCATCAGGTGCCATGGAAAACACAGGCTTCTGTCCTTGGCTCGGCTCAGACATAGCTGGAGGAGGTGGGGCCGCCTCTCCGAGCTCCCTGACTACAACATCTTTTTTTTCCTCCTCAAGTGGATTGCAAGGTTCAAATGCTTCCCTTATGCTTAGAAAATCAGACTGGAAAAGCTCTCAGCCATACGAGTCTCCTTGAAGAAAAACAAAAGCGTTGGCACAGCCGTGAACACGGAGGAGAGCGCAGGGAAGCTCAGCTCTGGAAACATGGCATGGCTGGGGGAGCCACGGCTTGGGGCTGCTTTGCCTTGCAGGAGAGTGTTTTTTTGGGATGCAGCAAGCAAAATGCCTGGCTCACATCCCGTTTTTGGATAGGCCCACGCTGTTGATGAAATGCTGGGCCACCCTCATGACCAGAAAAATCAGCGTTGTTGGGAACAGCACAGTCCTAAGAGTGGATCTAACACCCACAGACTGAGAGGGAGATGAAAGGACAGGGACACCTGCTCCTCTCTGTGGCTTCCTTGCATCCATCCGAGCCAAACCCTGTGGTTTGTCCAGACAAACCTGTCTGCTGAGGCGGGAATTGAGTGTGGTGGGAGTCAGGATGATCACACTGGTCTTGCAGAGAGCCCCTGCCAGCCCTTCCCTCCTCCTGCTCTCAGCAACGGGATGTGTTGCCAGCCCTTCACCTCCTTATCACCATCTCACTGCAGCAAGAGCAGGAGGGCCCAGCTGAGGTTGGAAAGGTCTTTAGAGGTCATGCTGTCAAGTGCCTTGTAATCACAGGCACTCTGTAGTTTAATCCTCTTCCCAAGGTTCTCTTGGACAGCAGCTGGATGTCTCTTTACCCACCCAGCAAAGCAGGAGGGCACAGTGCAGAAAAATCCAGTAGAAGCAACAAGAAACAAATGATATAATGAACTTTGTTTCTGAATTTTACTGTGTTACAGGGGTGGAGCACCATCCATCCCCATGCACAGGACTTCTGGGAAGCCAAGAAGAACGAGGTGTTCCCATTTCAATATTACCAGACAAGCTGCCATGCAGCTGCCACATTTGTATTTCTCTTTTTAAAAATATAAATAAAGGACAAACCCACAAAGAAACCCAGTTCCCACACCAAGTCCGTTTAAAAAATGTATTTTTGTCATCTCCAATGTGGTTTATTTGACTAATCCCAGGGGGGAGTGGACTCCAGAGATGAGATCCTAGATCATTATGGTGAGCAGTGTCCTCACTGCTGGAGATTTTCCTTCATACAAACATCTCATATTTCATGATTTAAAAAAATACTTGCCCTTCTTCCCTTCCTCTGCCCCACGTACTACTTTTCCCCTACATCTCAAGAAACAAAGTCCTTGTTCTTTTTCTGAGATGGTGATGTGTCCCTCAGCATCTCTGCTAAGAAGGAACAACAGCTTGTCAGGTCCTCAGTAGCTCCAGGGAAATTCTGATTGCAGGAAATTCAGGCATCTTGTGCCTGTGGAGATGGGAGACATGGAGGACTCAGCTAAGAAGGTGTGTGAGTGACTGACAGCTCTTAGACACTTCTCCCTGCTCCTTTCACCTTGGATGTGCTCTCTGAGCTTCTGAAGCACCTGCAGGGAATTCCAAGTCTTGGAACCCACAGAATCCCAGAGTCTTGAATGCCAGCTGCAAATCCCTTCACCTTTCAGGACAACTTGTTGGGCTTTACGCCCCCTGGAGCTGTAGGATGCTTCAGGGTGTATCTTAAATTAGGAAAATGGAGACACAAGGTTTGAATTCAACCTCTGGATCCTGAAGGGGGACTTTGGGAGTGCCACACTGGCAGAACAAGGTGACAGTAAGATGATTGTTGGAGTTCATGTGTACCCCAAGGCCAACCACAGAGCTGTGGTAGGAGCAAACCTGTTGCACACATGAAGAATGAAGCTGTTGCGACTTCATTGCTGGAGCCGCCTGTAGGGAGAGAAAACAGCATCTACAACTGAGTCAGCAGCCTCACAGGCATCCCTGAGAGCTACATCCATCAACCAGGGCTGGGCAGGTGTCCTGCATCATTCCCAGGTGGGGTTCACAAACACCTAAGGAGCGGCAGAGCTTCACGTAGTGCAGTCACCTGCTCCTGCAGGTGCACACCTTGGTGCAGACCTGTGCATGAGGCATCATCCTCGGGGGAAGGGGGGATAACAGGGTCTCTGAGCTCAGTGTTGGGAAACAGCCAGTGCTTTCCTGCAGCCCAGAGAGCCAGGGATGGGATGGGATAGGATGGGATGGACGGGGGCGATGGCAAAGTGACGCCAGGCTGGTCCTGCCTTTGGAGAAGGCTGGCTGGGCTTGGAAACACGGGGGTAGCAAAGCAGGTAATGCTCTCCCCGGCAAGAACTGGGTTTATCTTTGGATCCTGGGTGGGAATACACCATCTGCTCTGCCCGGGGTGTCACTGCTGCCTCAGGCAGCTGGGACAGGGCGAGTGTTGGGATTGCGTGGGGCTGAGCTGGGATGAGTCAGCTGTCCCCTGACCAGCTCCCCAGCGAGCTGCAGAACCAATTTTCTAGTGTAACAGCTCAAAGCAGAGATCAATAGGAATAACTACTTATGTGTATAATCTCTTCCCATCTGTCTCTTCTGTCTGTCGTTTGTATCAGCTGGATTCAGCCTAATCAGAGGCCAGAGCTGTCGTGATGGACTGTAAGATTCTCTCTCCTATAACCCCTGAAGTGTCTCTGATTCTTCATGCCAAGAATGTGGCTGTTGGCTTTGGTGAGGTTGAGATTTGCAGATTTAAGGCTTTAAGTAGCCACTGTCTCCCCAGACCTCTGTGATGCTTTCCCACAAATCCCATTGTCCAGCACGAGGGTGAGTTTTTGGGGCTGACACCCCAAGTAATGGAGGTGGTTGATCTCAGAGCAAGGAACCAACTTTGCACCTTTATCCTTAAGACCTGCTGTGACTGTGCATCAGAATTTTGGCATTTAAGTCATTTTATAAGATCCCATTTGTTGAGGGTTTGCCTTTCTCTCAGGCTTTTCTGTTATTTAGTATGTGTTTTATCTCTTCTAATGTGCCCAGAGGAGTTTTGGTGCATCTGTGCTGTTGAAGAAGGGTTGACATTAAGGAAAATTTTCTATCTTTTTGACGATTGAAGAAGCAGGAGTGGGAGTGGGGGGTGAAATTTAAGCAGGGTTTTTATGTTGGCCTGAAAAAGAAGAATCCGTGCCAGACAAGAGCCAGATGGACAAAAGCCACGACACAAATCTGAGCCCTTGACAGCAGCAGCTTACCTGGCTCTGGCAGCCCGAGCAGAACACGTAACGTGGGCCTGGGGAGCCTCTGCAGCCCATAAACTTCAGAGCAGTTTACAAAAAATAACCCCTTGCTTTTTTGCATAACAGCTTTCACATGGAAGGAGTGTGAGCACTGTTGACATGCAGCAAACAGCAGCACTGCAGGAGGGGAGGGCAGGGAGAGCAGTGGGAATCAGCCCCAGGAGCTGGGTTAATGGGATCAGCGTCCATATAGGGCTTGTTTAGCATGTGTCTTAATTTCCTGGTTTGTAAGGAATGAGTTTTATATTGCAGGTTTTATTTTTGCACTTGGCATAGAGCTGGACCCGCTGATTGCCTAAAAAGCCTCCTTGTGTTACAGACAGCTCTGATTTCCCCCAAATAATGCTGTGCCCCTGCTGCTTTCCCTAAACATCACATAACCAGCTTCAAATTCAGCAGAGAGGGAAAGTGTTGGGATAATTGTCGATAAATAGCAGGGCTTATACCTTACTGAGTGTGTCATTCAGTCCTCAGCAAAGAGCTGGGCAAGCTCAGGGAGTTGTCTGTCATGGCCAGTGATGGATCTCCTGTTGCTGGGGCTGTTCTCAAGTAGACTGAGCTAAAACAAACTGTGAGAAACAACAGTGTGTGGAAGAGTGTGGGATTTAGGGTATGTGACATGATGATGGAGAAGGAGATAGTTCCCACTGTAACTGCATAAAGCTCCTTCCCAGGTGTAGGGAAAGTGTGTGCTGGTTTCAAAGGGAGGTCATTAATAATAATGTTATTAGCATCTAATAAGTGTTTTTCATCTCTGTGCTGCTCAGACATAACTCATCAGCATGTGACAAGCGAGGTTCCTCCTGCCACACAGGATTTGGGACAGGTCTCTCCTGTCTGTTCAGAGGTTGCCCCGAGCCAAAGGCAGGGTGGTGGTTTGCATGGAGCTCCTGTCCCACGGGAGCACCAGCCTGCCACGGAGCCCTGCTCAGCCTTTGGCATCACTGGGAGCTAGAGAGGTGCATGACATGACCTCCACGGGAATAACAGCCTCAGAGGATGGTTGAACTCGGGATTTGTGCTTTTAACTGACCAATTTCTCTTTTCTTTAGTATTCCCTTATTGTATGACCTCAGCTATCCCTTTCCCACTCCTGTGGTGACTTGCCGTGTTGCTTCCTTTGCTTTTTTTGTCTTTAACCTTTTTTTTTCCAGGGCCTCCCCCTCTGCAGAAATGGGATTTCCCCAGCAGAGGCCAGGTCCAAGCAGGATCCTCCCTTGCCACACTCCCAGGGGAGCACACAAGGAGCAGCTCTAAGGCTGGGGCTGCCTTGGTGTCTTCCCCAAACCTTACCCCACCTTGAACAATCCAATCCTGAGACCCACTGACCACACTGGTGGGAGAGCAAGACCTCAGATGTCTGTGTGATCCTGCAGGTCTGAGGATGCTCTGGGATTTCATGGCTAAATAACACCCATAGCTCCATGGAGCCTGGAGCCCCAGAGTGACACTGTCCCTCCTCTGTCCACTTCCAGCTGTCCAGGAGGAGAGGCAGCGGGGGAAGGACCGCAACGAGAACGAGGTGGAGTCGACAAGTAGCGCCAACGAGGACATGCCTGTGGAAAAGATCCTGGAAGCTGAACTCGCTGTGGAGCCAAAGACAGAGACCTACATCGAGGCAAACATGGGCCTGACGCCGAGCTCGGTGAGGCACCTCCTCCCCCTGCCCACTTGGGGCACGAGGGGTGGCTGTGGGGCATCAGGAGAGGCTGACCATGGGTACAGCCCTGAGCCTGTGGTGGGGGGGGGTTGTCCTGTGGGAGAAGGAGGAGCTCAGAAATGCAACTCCTTGCCTCTGCTGTACACTCCGTGCGTGAGCTCAGATGGAAGCACGTGGAAAGCAGACCCAGCAGCCGCCAGCATTGGTACTGTTCTATCCCACAGCCACAGGGAAGGCACAGATACTGTGAGGTGTAATTAGAAGGACTCGCAGAGAAGATTTTATTTTAATTAACAGCCCTCAGTGCTAAAAGGCAGAAAGACACTCCATGCTCTGAAGAGCTCAGAGTCCAATGGAGCCAATAAACAGACCTGCGTGGCTGAAGTGCAGAGAGATAAGAGCTGTAAACTGAGGGTGTGACTTTTCAGAGGCAGAATTACACAGCTGCTTGGCTCTGAGAAGAGAAAAGCTGCACAAATTTGCCTAGAGATTTGCTTTCATGTTCCTTTCCCGTTTAGAACCTTGCTTTATAACTGGGCCTGCTTGGAGCATCTGGGCTCTAACAGGACCTTGTGTAAACAGGAGAGACATGACAGGGAAACAGGACAGGGCTTGGAGCATCCTAGTCTGGTGCAATTCTTAATGCTCTCTGCTGGGTGTCTGTGAGGCTGAGATGATGAAATGCAGCTATTTCTAGCAGGTGGAAGGACTCTGCAGTATTTATGTTCTGCTACAATAATACTTCATGTCTTCCTTTATATGAGACTTGGAGGGTTGAGTCAGAAATACCTTCATCTTTGCCCATGGCATGATGGAATGAGATGATCTTTAAGGTCACTTCCAACCCAAACCATTCTATGACTGTGATTCTGCTTGGTGGGGCTGGACAAGAGGTTTCAGAGTCAGGCTGCTCCTAAGTCTTAACTGGCCCTATGGGATGCTCTTTTTGGCCTTTACCTTCAAGGACACCTTATGGCTGGATCCCTTAGGTGAGGCTTTTCAGTGAGGCTTCCTGATGTGGACAGAGCCGGTTCCTCAGTGAAACTCTCCAGAATCAGATACAGGGTGTGTTGCTCACCTGCATTTGAGAGGAGGGTCCCATCACCATGAAGCTGCAAGAGACTTGGTTGGTTTTGAAGGGAGAGGCAGCGGTTAGTGAGGGGCTCAGAGAGGCTCTGACTGCTCTCAGGATTAAAAACACTTCAGGGGAGTCGGAGCCAGCGTTGTGCTGACTTGAAAACAAACCCCAGAGAGCGAGCTGAAATAAATGGCTTCGTCTGGCACTGCGTCTCCTCAGCCTCTTGTAGCAAATTGAAAGCTGGTTCCTGCATAATTCAACACGCATTACTGTGAACAGGGATGTGTGTTGCATCTAAATAGAAGCAGGAGGCTTGTTGAAATGCCCTATTATTGTCAGGCGGCTTCTGCCGATGAGGTGACATTTGTAGCAGGTTTAGCAGATGTATGAGATCAGCAGCTCCCAGGGACCAGGCCACAGGATGAGGCAAGGGAAGATGGAGGAGGAACCATCCTCCCAGCCCTCCCCTGGGAACCCAGGTGATGGAAAGGCAGACAAGTCGAGTCCCTGATAGACAGGGGGTAAAACAGAAGCTGTTTGCTATTAACCTGGTGTGTTGGGTCCTTTGGTTTGTGCCTCTGCACCTTAGTCCATCTGCACTGAAAGCTTCTGGTGACCTGCAAGGACATTTCCACCTGGCCATGCCAGGCTGGGATAGAGGTGGCAGAGTGATGTAGGAGTTAACACCCTCCTCTCCCACATAGAATCATAGAGTAGTTTGTGTTGGAAAGTTCAAGATCACCCCTGCTATGGGCAGGGACACCTTCCACTAGCCCAGGTTGCTCCAAGCCCTGTCCAATCTGGCTTTGAACACTTCCAGGAATGGGTCCACTTCTCTGGGCAACCTGTGCCAGTGCCTCACCACCCTCACAGGAAAGAATTTTTCCTAATATCTCATCTAAACCTACTCTCTTCCAGTTTGAATCCATTCCCCCTTGTCCTGTCACTGCATGTTCTCATGCCTGTGACTGTCACCTTGTGCCATGGTTCCCTGGCTGCTCTTGGAGCAGGTACTGTCCCTGGACAGTGAGGATAGGTTTTCCTCTGCCCCATGTCCCTGGCTGCTGGGAATCTGCGCTCCTGTGGTGGAAGTACCACCTTGGATGGGCTCCTGGCTGCTGAAAGGCGAAGTGTGTAACTGAGAGGTGTTATCCCCATTAGCTCTTAATTGGCCTTTGATGTCTGGTTCCAAGTCACCAGTTTCTGGAAGATGCCTCCAAGCTCCAGTTTTCCAAGGGGATCAAGTGCCCTTTCATTTTGTCACACTCCAGCACCCTGCCCTTGCTATTTACTGCAGGAGGGGATTTGCTTTCCGTGCACAGGGAGGGTTTCCAGCCCCTCTGTGCCCAGGCAGGGCCCTCTGGATCTGCAGGGAGGATACTTTTAGCTGCCTCTCACTCTACTGTGATTAAGTTCTGCCAGGAAGTGCCGTGGTGGTTCCAGGAATTGCCATCTGAGGTGTAATTAAAGGCTGGACCCCTTGCTGAGGCTTTGGACAGAGCACCAGAGGTTGGGTACATCTTGTGCTGCCCACAGAGCCCCAGTGACAGCCTGGGCTGGGGCACCTGCAGCCCACCTTGTGAGTCCTAGAGACGGTGACAACTTGCCCAGAAGCCACCCCTGCTAAAAGCTTTGGCAAAAACATCTTACTTGCCTAAAATACCCCTTTTGTGGGGCTGTGCAGGCACATGCTGGGTCAGGTTGTGCTGGAGCATGGGCTCTCCCATAAGTCATGTCCCCTCTGGGGCACACAGGGCTCCATCCCCATCCCACAGGAGCCAGGACACCGGGTTTCTCCACCTGGCAGCTCCAGCTGACCAAACTGAGGTGGCTTGAGGTTGGAGACATTCCTGTAGGCTGCACCACAGGTGTTCCTTCTCACCCTTCCTGAAAACACCTCTAAATGCCAACATTCCCTGTGCTTCCAGCAAAACAACCCTGCAAAGCTCCTCCTCACACCTCCTCCTCACACCCAGTTTAGCGATTTCCTGTTGTCCAGAGGAAATCCCATCTTTTCTCCCTCTGCCAGGTAAAAGCCCCATCCCTGCTCACATCTCCCTCCCCAGGGGAGAGCCTCAGCTCCCTGGCAGTGAGACTCCCCTGCCCTCAGGGAGCTGCTGGAGAGGGGCAGAGCAGGGGGGCCCGTCCCCACGGCGGTGCCAGCCCGTGCCCATCCATCTCTGCACGCAACAGCTGAAAATACCTCAAAGGCAAGTGCCCTGAGCTTGCCAGATCCTGGTTATTTTAAGCCTGGAGAATGGGAGATGGTGGCCATGAGGCAGAGAGTTTGGGTTTGCTGCCAGGGCACAGCAGAGAGGGCTGGGCCAGGGTCTGGGGCAAGGCTGTGGAGGGCAGGAGGGTGACTGAGCAGCATGACCCTTGTTTGTCCAGCCTGGGAGAGGGGTTTGCTGTGGCACGAAGAGGTGAGGAATGGCCTTGCAGGGGGAGAGGTTATACTGGTGGTCGTGTCTGCTCTGCCTCTGAATTCACACCCCGTTCCCCCTGCAGTCCAGGGGTGAAGTAAACACTGCTCCTTCTGGTTTGGAAACTGCTCTTTTAAGGACATGGAAGAAAAATAATTGTACAGTCCAGGCTGCTGGATATCAGTGGGAAATGTGGAAGGGCTCATACATCCCTGTCCAGAGGGGTAAACCCTACACACATACTTGTACCAGTGAGCTCTGCCTCAGTCAGGGTTAGACAGGCTCTTCCAGTTCCTAATCACAAGCCCACTTGAGCTGTTAGCAGTTCCTTTAAACAGGGATTTGGTGTGTTTAGGCTGACTGTCCTCCTTGAGAGCAGATGGTTTTTGTTACTGGATAATATTTCAAAGGAAAGGGGTTTTCTCTTTTTTTCTGTAATGCCCCCTCTGGTGCTGGTTTATCAAGCTGGGAGATGCTGGCATGGGGAGCCTGCCCTTCCCTGGGCTGGAGGTCCTTTGATTCATCAGTCAGTGTGATGGATATTGGTTCTCAGCACTCCCAATTCCCGCTTTGGAGCTTGCTAAAAACTATTAAAACCCATGTGGTGGAGAAGTCAAATCACCTCCTCTCCCTGTGACTGATAACATCCACCTCAGGGGTGGCAGGGAGGCAGAAAGCCCCTTCAGCTGCTGCTCCAGCCTCTCCTCTCCTTGCTCTGCCTTCTCCAAGCCTTTCCATTCTCTTTTTCCTGGCAGCCCAATGACCCAGTGACGAACATATGCCAGGCAGCAGACAAACAGCTCTTCACCCTGGTAGAGTGGGCCAAGAGGATCCCCCACTTCTCCGAGCTGCCCCTGGACGACCAGGTCATCTTGCTCCGAGCAGGTGAGTGGGATGGGAGTGCTGCATCCTCACTGGGACAGGTACTGCCCTTAGATTTAGGTCCTGGCAGCTTTGAAAGCCTTTAACTGATTCTGAGTAGCAGCCTCTGACCGTTCAATCTCTAAATAGGATTTAAAAAGCCCCAAGGGACACGTGTTGCTGAATGGGATCCAGAACGTGGCACCAGCTGCCAATCAGCTGAAAAATGGCCTGGCTTCATCTCTCATGAGTGAGGGGCTCAGAGATGGGTGCTGGGTGATTTAAACCAAGAGACTTAACACTCTGCCTTCCTCCCAGACTTGAGACTTGAGAGACCAAGTGGGCTTGGGCCTCCATGAAATTTCACCCAGCTAAAATGTTTGATCATAATTAAAACCAGAAAGGGGAGAAAACTATATCGCCCTCCTTCTCCCACCCACCAAGATGAAAATAAAATTCTCTGGGCTTATTTTAAATTTCCTTGTGCAGCAGGGGGGCTGCAGGATTTGGGAGGTGGAAAGCAGTTTGCTGTAAAAAGGGTCTTCCCCCATCGAGTGAATTCAAGCCCCTGCTGCTGTACAAAGATCGTGGAGGGCAAGAAATCAAGAGCAGAGCTCAGTGAGGATGTGTTTTAGGCATGAAACTCTTTGTAAGCTGGGGACTTTGAAGTCCCTGGCAGTTTTAAAAGTTCCTCTTGTTTCCCCAAAATTCACTTTTGTAGGGAATTTAAAAGGAGAGAAGCCTGCAGAGTGTGGCTCCTCTCTCTGCACCCTTCTGACCTTGAGTCTCTGTAGAGAAGATGCTGCTGATCCACCTTGGTGGCAGCATTCTGACTTTTTACCATAGAAAATGTGTCCCCCCCCAATAAATCCCCATGAAATTGGGCAGAAAAGTGTTGTAAGGACCAAGTGCAAGGTATTCACATCAACACAAAACATAGGAACTGTTAGAACTCTTCTGGTCCAAGATCTGTCCAGGTTGCTTCAGGAGAAGCTGTAGGGACTCCAGGGTAGGAAGGTGATGGGATCAGTGTTTTCCCATTCCCACCACACCAACTCTAGCTGCCATTCTATTTTTTAAGGCTGACTGTAGCCCAAGTGCACGAATCTTTAAACTTTGTGCAACTTTTTATTGACTATCAGCCAGTACCTTGGCCCTACACACAGATACCCTGTTCCCCTCACAACCTCTCTGACATCCTTGACCTCAAGAGTGTCTGGTTGTTGAAGTCACACTGTTTACTGGTGTGTGTTTTCCACTTATTTTACTGAAAGGGGATTTTTATAGTCACAGTTCATATAGTGGTCTGGGAATGGAAATTTTGGGGGGGTTATTCTCTCTGCAGACTTGGCCAGGTCCTGCACCCTCCCAGGATAACTCCTGCAACCCCTTGGTGAAGGGGCTCCTCTGGCTTTTCCATGGGTGTGAGTATTGCCAGAGCTGGCTCCAGGCCCTCTATGGAACGTACAAAAATGTGTTTTTGAAGAGAGTCTCTAGAGCCTCTCGTGAGAGTGGATGAGCAGGGAAGCATCTCTGCAGGAATCTTTGAGAGCTTCCTGCAAATATCTCAGGGAAGAGCTGGATTCAGACCAGATTCCCTTTGTGAAGAGGGACCAAAACCCACAACAACAGTTCCAGGTTTTCCTTTCTCTTTAGAAGGCAGCTAATGGAAGCTGAATGTTCCTGACCTGATGTTCTCCCCCTCGGGGCCACTCCATGGGCAGGAGCAGAGGGGCTGCAGACCCCATCACATCCCAAATTTCGTGGTGGCTCTAACCCCATGGGAACGAGGTTGTTGAGCACCTACAGGAGCTCCAGTGGGCTCCCTGCTCTGAGTGTCTCTGCCAGGGCCTCAGATAACCTCCCCCAAGTCTTTTAACCAGTGGCTCTATGTATTATTGAGTGTGGAGAGCGGCCTGCTGAGAACAGCTGCCCATGAAATATTAAGGTATTAAAATTCAGCTAAGAGCGTCAGTCAGGTTCAGTCATGCATCCTGGGAGGCAAAAGAAGTGGAGCACGCATCTTTGGAGGAGCAGTGCTGGATGGGCTGGCAGCAGCTCTCCTCAGATCCTGAATCATTTAAAAATATTTCCCTCTCTGAGCTTTTTGGAGGGGAAGGAAACCTGACTTTTTAAGCCTGTTTTTCCCCGTGTTTTCTCGTTTCCAAGCTTGCTAGGGCTGAGACAGGAATAGCCTGATGTTTTCTCAGCCTGGCAGAGGATGCTGAGCATTACATCTCTGCAGCTGCAGTTGGTTTTGTAGGGCTGGTGGGGAAGCTTGGCAGTGAGATGGATTGTCACGATGGTCACTAAGCTGCCAAGGTGCCTTCCCTATCCCAGAGGAGCCAAAGCATCCCTGGAGGCTGCACAGCCACCTTGTGTGGTGAGGAAGGAGTCACACAAATTGAAGAAATCTGCTCTGCTTCTCCAGAGCTTGGGCTCAAATGCAAAAATCTTGGAGTAGACTTGTTTGGTCTCTTAATTCAAATTTTCTGCCTGTGGTTACACCTAATATTTCCTGCTTGTCTCTATTTTGTGAGCTCTTTGGGGATGTTCTGGTGAAAGGACCATGTAGAAACAGCTTCCCCGTTTCAGCTGGAACATCCCAGCTCTACATGGGAATAATTCAGCTGAAGGATGTTGATTAATTCAGCGCTCCTTCCCTGGAATAAGCCCAGCTTGGAATGGATGTTGTGAGCCAGCTCTGGTTTTTGTTGGTTGGAGCTGCATGTGGAGCTGCCGTGGGTCTGTGTGTGATGGCTGGTGGGGGGCACCCCTGGCACCTTCCCGTGGGTCTGGCTCTGGGAGTTCCTCTTCACCCAGGGAACACAGTTTCTTCAGGCTCCTGGTGCAGTCCCACATCTTCTCCTCCGTTCTCCTTGGGTTTCACAGTGTTGCAATCCCTGTGAAAGTGCCAGGCCTCACCCAGTAAATAGCCAAATAAACGTTCCCGTGATTGGGGTGGAAACATCCTGTGGCCACTTAGGAAAGAGTGAACTTTATTCCTTGTCAACATTTCTAATGGCACAACCCATGGCTCCAACAGTAGGTAAATACAGCACACATGGACCTTGTGTTTATTTCAGTCAGTGAGACACCATGTGTTCCTGTGGCAGGAGGGGTGAAGGATTGTTGTGTTGCTTTTCCAGACTGGGAAAAAAAGACCCCAAAGCCAAATATCCTGATGTTTCTGGACCCTGCCAGGCAACCCTGTGCTCTGAACTCCACGACATGTTCTGGCTGGGTAAATCAGCCACGTGACGGGTGTTGCAGAAGAACTGTCTTCTCTTCCCAAAAATGCTGCTCCTTGGTTGAAAGTCACCAAAATTTCCACCCTTCAAACTTTGCAGCATGTCCTCTGATTGTGGTTTTGTTTCAGGCATTCTTGAACTGAGCCTGTGATGGATTTAGGAATTTAAAGAGGTGTTGGATTGGGAAGGGGAGCTGGAAGGTGGGGAGGTCTGAGCTCAGAGGATGTGTTTCCTATATCCCAGCATAACATGTCCAGTAGATAATAAGACTAAAAGCTGGTTTCCAAGCAGCTGTGGAAGCAGTTCATGGAGCAGTCATGGATGTGGGACACCCCGGTGCAGAGAGCAGACACAAGCCCTCCCAGTATTTACACGGCAGAAGCAGCAAACCCACCAGACAGAGTTTTCCTGGTCCCTTTTACAGAGCTGAATGATGGTGAATGAACTTTCGTGCCCTGTTATGGCCTGAAAATGAGCCCAATTAAGTGATAGAAAGCGTTGATAGGTGTGGAAGTGCTGGGAGGCAGCGGGTGAGGGCAGAGGGGAGCACAGGGCTCCACACCCACACGGAGGTTCACAGCGAGAGGAGCAGGCAGAGCTGTTTGCTGCCATGTCTGCACGGTTTATAGAGGAAACTGCTTCCCTTATTAGCATTATATTTTTAGTGCATTTGTTTCTTAATGGTTTTTTCCTTCCCTGACATCCAAGAAAAGGCTGGCTCCCCTCTCCCTTCCCACATCCAGCCGTGTTCCTCCACCGCGTTCCTCCTCCTTTTAGTGCTGGGGAGGTGATGTTGATTCCCAGACCTGCTGAGGTGGCTCTAACCTGCAGCCTTGGTTGTTCTCTCCTCCCCAGGGTGGAATGAGCTCCTAATTGCCTCCTTCTCCCACCGCTCCATAGCTGTGAAAGACGGGATCCTCTTAGCCACCGGGCTCCACGTGCACCGGAACAGCGCGCACAGCGCTGGCGTCGGGGCCATCTTCGACAGGTGGGCAGAGGGAGGGAGGATGGATGGATGGATGGATGGATGGATGGATGGATGAATGGATGGATTGCATCTCAAAACACCTTGCCTGGACATCCCCATCTCTGTCTCTGCACCAAACTGCCTCCGTTCCCCGCGTTGCAACCTCGGAGGAGCCCAGGATGAGGGTGTCCATCCCATGGCGTGCATGGAAGTGTTGTGGCCCCTGCTGCAGGCAAAGACATTAAATCCTCCTCTTAAACTTGCAAAACCCAACAGCCCAGAACAGGGAGAGGGCTGCCCAGTGCAAATCAAAGCCTCTTTCATGGGGTCCAGATGCCTTCTAATGTTACGAGGAGGCCACTCCATTGTTTCTTTTCATCTTTAATTGGACCAAGACGTGATTTTATTTTCACAATGAAAAGGCACCAAAAATACTCAGCAGGTTCCACATGCGTGTCCTGAGGGCTCTTTAATCTCATGCTTTGGGAAAGTGTTTTAAAGCCAGACTTCCAGGGTGTTTGACCCAGAGTGTGGCTCCAGACGCCGCTGAAATGCCGATTTCTCTGCCTGACACTCGTCTTGAGGCGACTTAGTTGAAAGCAAATCACCTTTGGTGCTGTGCCTTGCACGGAAATTGTTCTTCAGACCTGGGTGACATCATTTGTTCCTGTGAGGTCATAAGTGCAAGATCATGACTTCCCTGCAGGATCTAACATGAAAAACTGGGCAATCAGTGGAAAATATTTCAAGACCGGCACCTGCGGTAGGAGCGAAGGGAGCAATAAAAATTACCGGCAGAGGAAATTACTTTTAGGTACCTGTTGGGGTGGGTTTTTATTATTATTTTTTATTTTTAGGCAGCTTTCTCAGGTGCCAAAGCCTCTCAGTGAATGGATGAAGCCAGTTTTTATGGCCTCTGTTGTACCTCATGGGAACTATTGGTGTTCCTAATGAGCTATTTTTGATAGAGGAGGAAGATGAGGCCACATCCTCAGCTGGTACAAGCGAGCACCATCCCCTGGCTTCGTTAACTGTGACCAGAGGAACTCACTCTGGCTCTGACACCTGGGTGTTCTCATTTCTCTTTAACACTGACGCCTGTGATTTCTGTGTCCTTTGCAGAGTATTGACAGAACTCGTGTCAAAAATGCGAGACATGCTGATGGACAAGACAGAGCTGGGCTGCCTGCGAGCCATTGTCCTCTTCAACCCTGGTACATGACTGTATCTTCTCTCCTGTGCCCTCTTGGCTGATGCTCTGTCCTTTTGGCACCTCTTCTTCCCTATAAATCTCCATTGCAAGTAGCTCAGGGCACCCCGTTACCAAGGACAGGGCAAGAAGGAAGAGAGGCAAGGATGAAGCTCAATTAAGTGCTGCACAGGCTCTGCCACCTTACAGGCATGTCCTGTGCAGGTCAGGGGTGGATCTGGATCTGTGCCAGTGCTGCTCTCCATTCCTCCCTTTCACAGAATCACAGAGTGGTTTGGGTTGGAAGCACTTTGAAGTTCATCCTTTCACACCCCCTGTCATGGGCAGGGACACCTTTCACTGTCCCAGGTTGCTCAAGCCCTGTCCAGCCTGGCCTTAAACACTTCCAGGGGCAGCCACAGCTTTTTTGGGTAACCTGTTCCAGTGTCTCACCACCCTCACAGGGAAGAATTTCTTCCTAATATCCAATCTAAGCCTGCTGTCTTTCAGTTTAACAGCCATTCCCCCTCATCCTCTCAGCTTGCCCCCCTTTAGAGTGACTCTGTGAGAAGAAAGTTCTAGTGCATGAGGGAATTATCCCTGAATCGAAGCAAAATTGAATGTAGACATCCTTTAAGAGAAAAGTACAGATTAGAGCAGTGCCAGAGCACGGACATTGTTGTCTCTGTTTCCTGATCTCATCATCCAGGGGGTTTTATTACCCGTGTTTCTGGAAAAGCCCTTCGCAGACCTGGAGAGGGTGAAAGACATGAAACGTGCTCATAAAATACACAAGAACTTGAACATCTGTCAGCAGTTTGCTTGGTTCCACAGACTCCAGGAAGGTTCATGCTGCTCGCTTTTTCCCCCTGGCCCGAGCTGCCCAAGGGAAGAAGAAGGTTCAGTGCCAGGGCTTGTCTCCAGCATTTTGGGGAGCAAATCCCTGTGCAGCAGGAGCCAGCTGGCAGCCTGCACATACCTGCACAGCTCTGCTCAGAGGGTGTCTCTTTATTTTAGAGCAGGTCAGTCCAGAGCAAAAAATCAAATGGAAGCCAAGGATAGACCTCCATGTCCACAGCCACCCCTCCCCTCCCTTCCCTGCCCTCTCAGGAGCACAGTTTGTGCCCAAGCACAGCTCCTTCCCTGGATTTTCCCACCAAACCCAGGCCAGGCCATTTCAGCAGGGTTTATTGCTGTTTCTTGGGTTTGTTTTTCTTCTTGGCTTTTTTTTTTTTTATTCCCTGCCCTCCTTGTAATCACCAGTAATTTATTGTCTGTAATTTGGGATTAGCCGTATATGGTAAAAGAAGGGGAATCTGGAGAGGTTCCCGTGGCACATGTGCTTGGGGATATCGATTTCTTGACTGTCCCTTTCACCCTACTAAAAACAGATCCTGGCTGTGTCACAGGGGACCTGCCAGAGCCGGGGCTTCTCCTTTAGCCCCAACTCCGGGCTTGTGCTGGAGGGAGAAATCCCACAAGCCCAGGATTTGAGGGGGGGCTGAAACCCTTCAAATGAGGGACCACTGGAATGAGCCAAAACGGTTGGGGTGGGGATATGAAGCGAAATAAACCAGATCTGTAGTCACGAGGCAAACCTTTGAGGGCTCGAATGCTCCCCAGGAGTTGTTTGGTACTGCCCCAAACACCCAGGGCTCAGACCCTGCATCCACGCTCTGCCCTGGTCTAGTGGTGGTGAGCGGGATGGAGGGAGCTGGGAAGCACATGGGGGGTCCTTGCCTGCCTGGAAAACCTGGAGATTTTTTGGCTGATGGTCTTTTTGTTGCCTTTCAGACTCGAAGGGTCTGTCGAACCCGGCCGAAGTGGAGGCGTTGCGGGAGAAGGTGTACGCGTCACTAGAGGCTTATTGCAAACACAAATACCCCGACCAGCCCGGGAGGTGAGTCCCCTGTGCCCCGTCCTCCTGCAGCCTCACACCCCAGGGAAACCCCCTGCAAAGGGTGCTGCATCCTGAGGCAGGTCTGAGGGATGTCCTCGGGGTCACACCAGCACACAGCTGCTGGGTCCCTTCCATTTGGGGCTCTCTGTTCCCAGCTGTGCTGGGAGTGAACATTCTCTGCAGATAAACCCCTCATTTCTACCTGTGAACACCCTCAGAAAATCCCCCTGTGCAGTGCAGAGAGGTCTTTATTCCCATGCCAGTAAATCCATCACAGGCAGGACAAGGTGGGCAGACCTGAGGAGCCCCGACTCCCACGGCCGCAGCAGTGGGATGAGCACATGTGGGAAGGGGGTATCATTTCCCTTTTGGAAACCACGGAGAGCAAACCACAGCGAAAATAAGACTCACATGGAGTTAATTTTCGGTGGCAGATGAGCATCATTGCTGGGAAGTGAAAGCCTCAATTGATGCTCTTTTCTCCCCTCCCCGCCTCCCCCAATCCAGCTGGGAATGGGAGGGGGAATTAGGAATGCTTTCCTGGACCGCTCCGGAGCTGAGTGGGCGCATTTTCCCAGTTACAGCCTGAAGCTGGCAACTGCCAGTTAAGTTACTGACAGTTTTTTGAGCAAGCAAGCAAAGCACTGGAAACTGCTACTGGTGCGTGGATATTGGGAAAAACAGCCCAAGCAACTGGGATTTGCATCCCACCTGCATTCCTGGTCTTGTGTGTCTGGGTAAAAAGAAGGAAGCTCTCACAGCAGTGAATGCAGTGGGCAGATCATGCCTTCAGAAGTAATGTTGGACCTTCCTCCCTTCCCACTTTGGGTACCACTCTGCTGGCAGATGAAGAAAGATGGGTTGTTAAGGGGCTTCTGGGGTGTTCTTGGTTGGCTTGTGGCAGGGAGAGTGAGGGTGAAGGTGCCAATGGGTGCGTTTAACTTGTGGTGAGGAGGGGAAGTGAGGGATGAGCACAGAGCATGGAGCAGGGGTGGTTACCTCTCCTCCCCCAGGTGGTTTGTGTGGACCCCAGGCCAACTCTCAAGCTGACTCCTCTCCCAAAAAGCGTTATTAAAATGCATTTCTGAAGCAAATGCAGAGCCAGAGCCTGCACTTTGGCTATCGTGGTGTAGCAGAAGAGCTGTGCTCACAGCCAGCCATACCTGGAACAGGGAGAGCTGCCTTGGGAGTCATGGCCAGCAGCATTCCTGGATTGTTCCCTGGTATCCACAGACAGGCTGTGGTGCCCTTGCACGTGCTGCTGGACAGGGACTGGGCTGGAGCTGGGTTGGGGGTGGGCAGGGGACTGTCACAGGGACAGCCCTGTTCTTCATCACCCAAACCACCGCCAAGCTGCTGTGCATGACTGAGCACAGTCACTGAGCCACCAGTCCAAACCAGTTCCCCAGGGCTCTGCCTCCATGCTCAGTGATGTGTAAGGGAGTGTTTTAGGTCCGGAAGCTGCACCAGCAGCTCTGGAGTTTAATCTCTCACTGGCTTTGATTGACCTTGGGCTGGGGACCTCTTTGTGTGATGCACACACCTTTCCTTGGTGACCTTAAAGGTTTTGCGTGCTGAGGGATGTCCTGAGAGCCGTGACCGGGCACTGCTGACCTCACCCCATGTCTCCTACGGTGCAGGGCAGGGGTGGAATAATCCCAGGTGGCTCGGGAGGGATAACTCGTGGGCTGGGAGTCCGGAGTTGCACAAGAGCTCAACGAAGTTCTCAGGAACTCTCTCCATCCTCCTGGTCTCATGGCACAATGTGATCACCATCTGAGGCTGGAAACAAGTTCTTCCTGTGGTTGAGCAAACTCCTGCTCGAGCCATGACGGGTCCCCTCCCCTGCTCCATGCTGTGGGATCTCTGGGCTTCCCACCACTCCAGGTGCCTTCCAGTGCGGGGCTTCAGCTGAGTCCCCAGGCAGCAAGAGCTTGGGAGCACCATGTAAACACCAAAAGAGAACTCCTCTGCAGCAGCAGGGCAGAGGGAGGCATTCCTGGGAAAAACCCACCCATGCTCCCCCCCTGCAACCCCTGCTGCTCCACGGGGTGCCTACGTGACACCCAGCAGCCGCGGGGAGTCAGGAATCAGGGCTGTTTTCTCCCCTCCCAGCCCCAGCCCTGGCACGTTGTGCTCCGGGCTGGTTATCTCACAGTTAAACATATCCGAGGGCTGGAGCCATCATCTGGTTTGGTTTAAAGTGAAACTTCCTGAATGGGATGGTAGGACTGATTTGTTTTTCCTGGCTCTGCTCCCGCAGTTCTCGCCAGCTCAGCAAAAAAAAAAAAAGAAAAAGAAAAAAAAAGAAAAGAAAGTAGGGAGAGAGAATTGTGCATGCATGTGTAATATCTGTGTGTTTGTGCATGTCTGTGTGTGTGTTTTCTGGAGGGTCCCCTTCTCTCTGGGTCTTTGCTTATGTTCAAGCCCTGCTTTTTGTAGCAGGGAAAGCAAATAACTACACAACTACACTCCTGGCCATTAAAGGGCTTTTTCCCGTGTGGGGATCACTCACTCAAGGGCTTTGTACCAGGAGGTGGTACTGGGAGGTGAGATCCAGTTGCTGTCTGAGAGTGGGGCAGAGTGGGGCCACCCCAGGGTACTCCAAAGCACCCTGCAGGTGCTGGTGGCTCTCTCCTGGCTCTGTAGCCTCTTGCCACCCTCAGAGCCCAACACACAGCAGCTTTTCCCTGGTATGGATCCATTGGGCTCGTCTCCATCCCAGCTGGCTCCTGCAGTGCTGCCGGCTCTCTCCAGCCCCCCTGGCTCTTCCCAGCCTTCCTGCCTGTCCTTCTGCCTGTCAGCTCTCTTGCTGGCATCACGGGGGTGACCTGATAGCATCTACTCTGGGCAGGGCAGGCTGGGGAGAAAGGGCTTTTGTTCCGCTGGGGCTCCGTACTGGGCCTGGAGAAGGGAAGCACCCCGTGTGCTGGATGGTTTGCAGGGCTCCTGCCAACTTCTGTGTCAAAGCTCTTGTCTCCTTCCATTGGCTTCACCCCCGAGGTGCCTGCAGCCCATCTGTCAGCCAGGTTTCTGCTGTGCCAGCAGCCCCAGGGCTCAGCTGCAGCTGGGGATGGCCAGCAGCCCCAATGAGGGGGTGCCCAGTGCCTGCAGGAAAGGGACATCACCAAGCCAAGTGCCAGCTAACACCACTCACCATCTCCTCCATCCCCTTCCTGGCTGCTTGCCCTTTTCCCTGACCAAAGATCCAGCTGCTGAAGCTGTTTGCACCTCTGCCTGTGCCAAGGCTGGCCCCGTGGTGCCTCCTCACCGTGGCTGTGGTGTGGGGACCCCACGAGCACCTCAGGGTGCTCACTGGGTGGTGATGCACATGCACCGAGCCAGTGGTGCCCCCCAGTCCAGGGCTGACCTTTCATTTCTTGTTTTACCCTCCCAGCTCAGCTATCAGCACTGTTTGTTGTGGATATCCACCGTGGCTGCCTGATCTTCAAGGCTGGGGACATAATTAATGATTTCTCTGCACAGCTCTGGGTGTAGCCCCGTGTCTTTGGCAGCAGGAGGTTGTGTCTGACTCCCGACCCTTCTGAGCTTTGGGGGGGCCGGGCAGAAGCAGGCCTGGAGGTGGGGTGGTGTCTGACCGTGCCGTGTCTCCTGTCCCCCAGGTTTGCAAAGCTCCTGCTCCGCCTCCCAGCCCTCCGGTCCATCGGCCTGAAATGCCTGGAGCACCTCTTCTTCTTCAAGCTAATAGGAGACACACCCATCGACACCTTCTTGATGGAAATGCTGGAAGCGCCACATCAAATGACTTAGAGAAACTGCTGCTGGGTCAGTCCCTCGCCCGGCCGGGGGGTCCCGCGGGGCCCCTCCCTCCGCTTTCCTCCTCCGCCGCCGCCCCAGCCCGTCCCTCCCTCCTCACCCCAGCGCCGGAGGCACCGTCTGATCCGGGGGGGGGTGACCCCCCGCCGTCCTCGCCTCCTCGTCGCCTTCACCCCTGTCCGTTTGCTGTCACTGCTGCATCTCCAGACCTGCTCGCTGGTCCCCTGCGCTAGATGTAGAGAAGTGGGAGCGGAGAGAGCTCGCCACCCACCCCCTGCCCGGCCCCCGCCGTGCCATGAGTTTTGGGATGAGCCACCAGCCGGGCTTGGCATCACCCACCCACCCCCTCCGTGGGTGCCCCGGGGCAGGAGCGGGGACGGGGACAGTCCCAGCCCTTTCGGGGGCAGTGGGGTTTGGACAAGCTGAGGGGAGTGGCTGAACTCGCCGGATTGCAGCTGGCTATTTTCAGAGGATGGAGTTTTTTTGAAAAAGAGAAGAGAAAAAAAAAAAATCCAACCAAAAAAAAAAAAAAAAGAATTCTATTTTTGGTTTCTAACTATTATTAGTAGTCTCGGTAGTTACTTTGCGGAGGGAGAGGCGGCCCGGCCGTGCCCCGTGAATGAGTCACCCGTGGCTGCACAGAGCCTTCTCCTTCCAGTTCACAGCAGAGGATTTGGGATTGAGCTGAATCCCCCCCCCTAAATAACACGGGAACCGGTGGCACAGGGAGCTGGGTCACCCTCTGTGCAGAGCGTGCACCTGAAAAATCCCCCTCTGCCATCCCAGAGGATGGCTGGGCATCGCCGCTCTTCCCAAAGATGCCTCTGCGCTGGGTGTGGAGCTGCCCACGTGGAAAGAGCCGGCTGGAGCAGTTGCTTTAAGGCTGCCAGGGACTCCCTATCGCCCTACCCCAGCTCATGGGGGCCTGCTGGGACCCCTGCCCTCAGCACAGCATCCCAGCATGGCCCCAGAATCCCAGCATGGCCCCAGTATCCTGGCACTGCCCCAGCATCCCAGCATGACCCCACACAGGGGTTTCGGCTCACCCAGGAGGCTGCTCCTGTTGTTTCAGCCGTGCAAAACACTGCAAGGCAACAATTAGTGGGAGTGCTTGGCCAGGCTGGTTAATTGCAGCTGTTAATTAGTGGTGAAGCAAGAACAGGGCTCCCCCTCCCCTGAATCTCCCCCATCGGGCACAGAATGTGGGGGCTGAGAGGTCCCAGCTGGGTGGGGAACATGGCAGCACCCACCCACCCCCTCTCCTGTCTGGGATACTGAGAGCACCAAGAGCACCTTGGCTTTTGCACAGTCCTTTCCTTGAGTCTTGGTGTGACAGCAGGGAGATGGACAAGATTTTGGGGATTAGGGACATGGTCCCAGGAACGTGCTCACACCCCACAAGATGGGATTCCCCAGGGAGCGTGTGGCAAGAGGTCAGCCAGGGATCATCTCACCCTCGTCAGGGGTCTCCAGTGCCCCACCAAAAACTTGAGTTAGAGAAAAAAACAAAGCAGAGCAAGCGGTGAGGGATGTTGGGAAGGGCTTTTTTCCCCTTGGCAGGATGGACTGTCCCAAACACACTGTGGGACAAGTGCTGCGAGCCAAGAATGAGGTGCCTGTGGTTGGCCTGTGGCCAAGGGCTTCCCCACCACTTCCATGTCCTCTTGTGCTTTAAAACAACAAAGTATTTGCTCCCAGAGATCCTCTTCTTGCTCCCCATGGGTTGTGGCTGGTTGAAAACACCTCCTTCGTGCCCAGAGGGGGGTGGAGCAGCACCCACCACCTCACACCTCTGGTTCTGAGGGGACACAGTGGCCACCTGCTGTTGTCATCCTGCCTGGCAGCTGGAGCCCCCAGCTCCATCCCCTGCAGCTCAGCAGGCCATCTCACTGCTAAAAAAAAACACTCAGGATTTCAGGTCAGAACTTCCCCCTCAGGCTGGCCCGAAGTGGCAAATCCGCAGCGGCAGGGAAAGTGTTTTGGCTGTGTTTCCCCAGCAGCCTGCATGCCGCCGAAAATATTATTAAACAGCTTCACCCTGCAAGAATTTGCCAAGAAAACTAGGCAAGAGAGATGAAATCTGGAAAGGGTGCCAGGAAACGCGAGCAGGCTGTTCCCTGCCAGCGTGAGGCTGGCGCAGCCCTTGGGGGGTGCAGGGAGGTGTTGGCTCCCAGTGGAGCTCAGCCCGGAGCCCACCCAGCCCCTGGGCAGCCCCCAGCCCGGCTCTTCCAGCAGAAAGGAGCCTGGAACTTGCTTGCCAGAGAGGATGAGGATGCTTTGGGAAAGTTGGTGGATATTGCACTGGAATAAACCCGCTGTCCTTCTCTGTTGGGTGGAACCACTTTTTTTTCCTGCTGGATGGCTTGGAAGGGGCTGCTTGGTGCTGGGTGTTGAGCTGTGGTGGCTGCAAGGTGCTGGGCTTCACGGTGGGAGCTCCTGTCCCATCCCATCTCGTCCCATTCCATTTCATCCTGTCCCTTCCCATCCCATCCTATCCCATCTCAGCCCATCCTTTTCCATTTCATCCCATCCCATTCCATTCTGTCACGTTCTATCACGTTCCATCCCATCTTGCATTCCATCCCACCCCATCCCATCTCATCCCATCCTATCCCATCTCATCCCATCCTATCCCATCTCATACCATTGAATCCATCATGTTCCATCCCATCCTGATCCACTTCATTCTCTCTCATCCCAGCTCATGTCATCCAATCTCATCCCATCCCATCACACCCTACCCATCCCATCCTGTTTCATCCCATCCCATTCCCATTAGCATTTGCCCTGATAAAATGCCATGGGCAGGGGGTATCCCCCACAGGCAGTGCGATGCCAAGGGGGAGACTCCACGGGTTCCAGACTTCCCATCAGGATGTGCATCCCTGTGCCTCAGTTTCCCTGCTGGAGCAGCTCACAGCCTCAATCCATGCCCGTGGTGGAGGGGGGTTGGGGAAAGGCTGAGCCTTGTCCTGGGATTTCAGTTTTCAGCAGGTGAAGGGGAGTTGGGGTTCCCGGAACGTGGGTGATGAACCCCCAGGCCCCACCCCCTCCATTCCCAGCCCAGCCCTTCCCAAGGGAAGGAAAAGCTTTTGTGCATCCATAACATCCGCCACAGCAGCCTTAAAGCAACGTGCTTTGCATGAGTTTGAGTCTTTCATTTGTATTCTTTTCACTTTTTGGCTTTTTTTGTTGTTGTTGTCCTAATCATAATAACGCTGAGTATGGACGTGCTTGTTTGGAGAGGTGAGACATGGCTAGAGGAAAAAAAAAGGCACATTATCCACTAGAGAGGTAGGACTTTGATTAACCAGATCTTAGTACTGTTGCAAAAATCTGGTTTGATTAGGGTGATCTATTTCTAATTTTTTGTTTTGTTTTGTTTTGTTTAAATTCCTTTTTGTTGGTGGGACAATCTTTAATTTTCTAAAGATAGCACAAACATCAGCTTTTCAGCCACCCGCTGCCACCCTGGCTGTCCCTCACTGCCTGTGCATGTTCCAACACGAGCCCTATCCCAAACCAATCTGAATCCAGCACGTCCCAGGCCCCTCCATGAGGATGCTGAGGTTTCCTGGGCGCTGGAATGCTGAGCTCTGTGGCCGGGGGGGCCCCCAGGAGTGGAGGGAGGGGTGAAGGACCTTCATCCCCGCAGCAGCCGCGGGTGTACGACACCCACACCGACCCCCTGACCTCTCCACCCTGGGAAGGAGAGCCCTGGGCTCAGCTCCTGATCCTAAAAAGGGCTGGAGCTGGCAGGAATGTGGCTCAAGAGCTGATGCTGTCCCCATCAGTGAGGAGTGTGCAGGAGCTGGTTTAAGTTGCTATATGTGCGTGTGTATACATGTATGTACTGTAGATATATACACTGTATAAATACCCTCACTCACATATACAGATATTATAACTGTAGCAATTACAGACTTTTCGTGGTTTTTTGTGTTTTAAGTCAATTCTTTTTCCTATTTTTTGTCCTTGCTTTTTATTTTGTTGCTTTGCTTTTTTTTTTTTTTTTTTTTGCTCCCATTGTATCCAAATCCCTTTCCAAATTGGCAAATGCCAAATCTGGATCTGTATTCCTCGAGGCAAAGGAACTGCATCTATTTTAAGATGCCTTTTTGTTCTGTTTTATTTTGTTCTGTTTTATTTTGTTCTGTTTTTTTTTTCTTTTTTTTTTTTTTCTTTTAAGCAGGTGGGTTTGAGTAAAAAAAAAATAGCTTTAGCAATTCCCAATACTTAGTGATGGATGCCTTGGCTATGGGATGCATAGATTAAAAAAAAAAAAATTAAAATTTAGAATGACAAAAAAAAATGAGAAAACATAAGGAAAAAAAATATCTAAAGCATCAATAAAGTTAAAATCTATTTTTGTACAAATGTAATTTTATCCCTTACCGTATTCTTGGATATTTTCTTTCTGGATTGTTTTGTTTCTTCTACAGAGATTGTTATAAACTCTCTCTATTTTTTCTCACTTTCTCTCTTTCTCTCTGTAATGTTCAGCCACAGGGATCTGGAGAAGAGGGAGAAACTTCTGACCGTGTTTTAAAGGCTTTATATGAAATCTCTTTTGAAATAATTTTTTCGAATGAACTTTTTATTTTTTTTTCCCCCCCCCCCAGAATAAAGTTTTGGGGGGGGGGGGGGGGGGGGGGCAAGGGAGGGAGAGGAGGGAGGGCGTGGGCTGGTCTGGGGGTGTCTTTTGTCACGTATATCCGGCGTTCCCGCAGGTCTGTTTTACTGTGAAATCACTACCGTATATTATTATTCACTTAAAAAAAAAAAAAAAAAAAAA